>NC_140221.1:835000-852500 GCF_951802725.1 Rutilus rutilus
ATTCCCTTAATGTTGTCTCTAACGTTCCCATAATCAAGAAAAAACATTCAGAAATAAAGTTTTCATAACTTAATGATAACGTTAGTAAACGTAAGTTAGGGTTAGGTACACATGATGTCTCACAATTCAAACTTAAGTCAGAATTGCATGTTATAAATATGGAATTACGAGAAATAAAGTACGAATTACAAGACAAACTCGGAATTACGAGAAATAAACTATGAATTGTGAGATATAAACTCAGTTGCAAGACAGAATTATGAGTTAAAAACTCTCAGTTGTGAGAAAAAAGACAGAATTGCAAGATATAAACTTGATATTACGAGAAAAAAGTCAGAATTGAAGTCAGAATTGTGAGATATAAACTTGGAATTACAAGGAAAAAAACAGAATTGCGAGATCTAAACTCTCAATTGCAAGAAAAAGTCAGAATTGTGAGATATAAACTTGGAATTACGAGGGAAAAACAGAATTGCAAGATATAAACTTGGAATTATGAGAAAAAAGACAGAATTGTAAGTTATAAACTCGCAATTACGAGAAAAAAGACAGAATTGCGAGATCTAAACTCAATTGCGAGAAAAAAGACAGAATTGTAAGTTATAAACTCGCAATTACGAGAAAAAACACAGAATTGTGAGATCTAAACTCAATTGCGAGAAAAAGTCAGAATTGTGAGTTATAAACTCGCAATTACGAGAAAAAAGACAGAATTGCGAGATCTAAACTCAATTGCGAGAAAAAAGACAGAATTGTAAGTTATAAACTCGCAATTACGAGAAAAAAGACAGAATTGCGATATCTAAACTCAGTTGCGAGAAAAAAGACAGAATTGTAAGTTATAAACTCGCAATTACGAGAAAAAACACAGAATTGTGAGATCTAAACTCAATTGCGAGAAAAAAGACAGAATTGTAAGTTATAAACTCGCAATTACGAGAAAAAACACAGAATTGTGAGATCTAAACTCAATTTCGAGAAAAAGTCAGAATTGTGAGTTATAAACTCGCAATTACGAGAAAAAAGACAGAATTGCGAGATCTAAACTCAATTGCGAGAAAAAAGACAGAATTGTAAGTTATAAACTCGCAATTACGAGAAAAAAGACAGAATTGCGATATCTAAACTCAATTGCGAGAAAAAAGACAGAATTGTGAGATCTAAACTCAATTGCGAGAAAAGACACAGAATTGTGAGATCTAAACTCAATTGCGAGAAAAAAGACAGAATTGTAAGTTATAAACTCGCAATTACGAGAAAAAACAGAATTGTGAGATCTAAAATCAATTGCGAGAAAAAGTCAGAATTGTGAGTTATAAACTCGCAATTACGAGAAAAAAGACAGAATTGCGAGATCTAAACTCACAATTATGAGAACTAAAGTAGGAATTGTGAGAGAAACTCACAATTACGAGAAAAAAGACAGAATTGTGAGATCTAAAATCAACTGCGAGAAAAAGTCAGAATTGTAAGTTATAAACTCACAATTGCGAGAAAAAGTCAGAATTGTGAGATCTAAACTCAATTGCGAGAAAAAGTCAGAATTGTGAGTTATAAACTTGCAATTACGAGAAAAAAGACAGAATTGTGAGATCTAAACTCAATTGCGAGAAAAAAGACAGAATTGTAAGTTATAAACTTGCAATTACGAGAAAAAACAGAATTGTGAGATCTAAAATCAATTGCGAGAAAAAGTCAGAATTGTGAGTTATAAACTCGCAATTACGAGAAAAAAGACAGAATTGCGAGATCTAAACTCACAATTATGAGAACTAAAGTAGGAATTGTGAGAGAGAAACTCACAATTACGAGAAAAAAGACAGAATTGTGAGATCTAAAATCAATTGCGAGAAAAAGTCAGAATTGTAAGTTATAAACTCACAATTGCGAGAAAAAGTCAGAATTGTGAGATCTAGACTCAATTGCGAGAAAAAGTCAGAATTGTTAGTTATAAACTCGCAATTATGAGAAAAAACACAGAATTGTGAGATCTAAACTCAATTGCGAGAAAAAAGACAGAATTGTAAGTTATAAACTTGCAATTACGAGAAAAAACAGAATTGTGAGATCTAAAATCAATTGCGAGAAAAAGTCAGAATTGTGAGTTATAAACTCGCAATTACGAGAAAAAAGACAGAATTGCGAGATCTAAACTCACAATTATGAGAACTAAAGTAGGAATTGTGAGAGAGAAACTCACAATTACGAGAAAAAAGTCAGAATTGTGAGATCTAAAATCAATTGCGAGAAAAAGTCAGAATTGTAAGTTATAAACTCACAATTGCGAGAAAAAGTCAGAATTGCGAGATCTAAACTCACAATTATGAGAACTAAAGTAGGAATTGTGAGAGAGAAACTCACAATTACGAGAAAAAAGTCAGAATTGTGAGATCTAAAATCAATTGCGAGAAAAAGTCAGAATTGTAAGTTATAAACTCACAATTGCGAGAAAAAGTCAGAATTGCGAGATCTAAACTCAATTGCGAGAAAAAGTCAGAATTGTTAGTTATAAACTCGCAATTATGAGAAAAAACACAGAATTGTGAGATCTAAACTCAATTGCGAGAAAAAAGACATAATTGTAAGTTATAAACTCGCAATTACGAGAAAAAACACAGAATTGTGAGATCTAAACTCAATTGCGAGAAAAAAGACAGAATTGTGAGTTATAAACTCACAATTACGAGAAAAAAGACAGAATTGTGAGATCTAAACTCAATTGCGAGAAAAAAGACAGAATTGTAAGTTATAAACTCGCAATTAAGAGAAAAAACACAGAATTGTGAGATCTAAACTCAATTGCGAGAAAAAGTCAGAATTGTAAGTTATAAACTGACAATTGCGAGAAAAAGTCAGAATTGTGAGATCTAAACTCAATTGCGAGAAAAAGTCAGAATTGTGAGTTATAAACTCACAATTACGAGAAAAAAGACAGAATTGTGAGATCTAAACTCAATTGCGAGAAAAAAGACAGAATTGTAAGTTATAAACTTGCAATTACGAGAAAAAACAGAATTGTGAGATCTAAAATCAATTGCGAGAAAAAGTCAGAATTGTGAGTTATAAACTCGCAATTACGAGAAAAAAGACAGAATTGCGAGATCTAAACTCACAATTATGAGAACTAAAGTAGGAATTGTGAGAGAAACTCACAATTACGAGAAAAAAGACAGAATTGTGAGATCTAAAATCAATTGCGAGAAAAAGTCAGAATTGTAAGTTATAAACTCACAATTGCGAGAAAAAGTCAGAATTGTGAGATCTAAACTCAATTGCGAGAAAAAGTCAGAATTGTAAGTTATAAACTCGCAATTATGAGAAAAAACACAGAATTGTGAGATCTAAACTCAATTGCGAGAAAAAAGACAGAATTGTAAGTTATAAACTCACAATTACGAGAAAAAAGACAGAATTGTGAGATCTAAAATCAATTGCGAGAAAAAGTCAGAATTGTAAGTTATAAACTCACAATTACGAGAAAAAAGACAGAATTGTGAGATCTAAACTCAATTGTGAGAAAAAAGACAGAATTGTGAGTTATAAACTCACAATTACGAGAAAAAACACAGAATTGTGAGATCTAAACTCAATTGCGAGAAAAAGTCAGAATTGTGAGTTATAAACTCACAATTACGAGAAAAAAGACAGAATTGTGAGATCTAAACTCAATTGCGAGAAAAAAGTCAGAATTTTAAGTTATAAACTTGCAATTACGAGAAAAAACAGAATTGTGAGATCTAAAATCAATTGCGAGAAAAAGTCAGAATTGTGAGTTATAAACTTGCAATTACGAGAAAAAAGACAGAATTGCGAGATCTAAACTCACAATTATGAGAACTAAAGTAGGAATTGTGAGAGAAACTCACAATTACGAGAAAAAACAGAATTGTGAGATCTAAAATCAATTGCGAGAAAAAGTCAGAATTGTGAGATCTAAACTCACAATTATGAGAACTAAAGTAGGAATTGTGAGAGAGAAACTCACAATTACGAGAAAAAAGACAGAACTGCGAGATCTAAACTCGCAATTATGAGAATTAAAGTAGGAATTGTGAGAGAGAAACTCACAATTGCGAGAAAAAAGTTATAAACTTGGAATTACAAGAAAAATATAGTCAAAATTATGTCAGAATAAAAAACATTTTTGGGTGGCAGAAACAAGCCTCCACTCTGTTGTTGTTGTTTAAGAGAGTGTGTTAGCTCACAGCATCTGTGTCTCTGTGTCCTCGCACGCACTGAACTCTGGGAACGTTGTCAGGATCGAGCTGAGGGCTCTGGGAGGCATCTCCGAAGGGGAAGAGCTGACCGTGAGTTACGTGGACTTTCTGAACGTGTCCAAGGACCGGCAACGAATGCTGAAGCAACAGTATTACTTCGACTGCAAGTGTGAGCACTGCACCAACGGCATTAAAGACGACCTGATGACGGCCGTCAGAGACACAGACGGACAGAAGGTTCATATCAGCCGGTGTACAAACACTGACTTAGAAGAAAAGCTTCTATATAAAACCATAAAGGGTTCCGTCAGGTGCTTCATATGTTTATGCAATCATTTAAAGTCCTCTGTAGTCAATAATTTTATCCGTTAAAACTCATCTTTGATCACCAAAATGACATTTTTCAACGTTTTTTCTTTGAAAAATGGCTTAAAATATCTTGAATGTAACTTGACACCATTGCCTCATTAAGTATTCGCGGTTCTATGAATATGCAAATGAGCCCCACCTCCACTCACTCACTCACTCAGCTCAGAGATCCACTTGTTGACGATCACACGTTGACCTGATTCAAGTTGACCAAAATTCCCGTTTTTAATGTAGTTTATGTGTCTATGTGGTGTTTTTAATCTGCTTTAAGACAAAGCATGTGTAAGTTCATAAGTCGACACCATTGCTGAGTATTTCCTCCTTAAAACTGCAGTGAACCAAAGACAGTCTCAAAAACACGCTTTGAAATCGCTGGTGTTTCTGACGTCACAAACTACCTTGTAACCAATCAGATCAACGTGTGATCGTCAACCAGTGGATCTCTGAGCTGAGTGAGTGAGTGGAGGCGGGGCTCATTTGCATATTCATAGAACCGCGCATACTAAATATTCAAGCTATTTTAAGGTATAAACAGTTTTTCAAGGAGAAAAACGTTTAAATGTAATTTTGGTGATCAAAGATGAGTTAAGGGATGAACGGATTGACTACAGTGGGACTTTAAATACCAACATCATAGAACATTATTTCTCATCTTGCTAAAAATTGCATAAAATAACACTTTATTTTAACATTTACTCTCCCTATCAGCCCCGTGCAAAGCATGATGGGAAGTGGAAATCCTATTCCTAGTTTCTATAATGGCCGGTTTCTTCTGTCTGCAGCCGTCCGCTGAAGTGCTGAAGGAGGCCACAGAGTTCAGTCTTCAGGCTCTGGTGAAGATCGAAGAGGCTCGTCTTGGAGGAAACTTCCACGAGGTCAGTCTTCAGAATTGCGAGATATAAAGTCGCAATTGCGAGTTACAAAGTCAAAATTGCGTGATATAAAGTCACAATTTTGTTATAAGGTCAGAATTGTGAGTTTATTTGTCGCAATTCTGAGTTTATTTCGTGCAATTGTGTTTATTCCTCGCAATTGCGACTTTATATGCAATTCTGAGATAAAAAGTCGCAATTACCTTTTTTATTTTTTTATTCTGTGGCGGAAACAAACTTCCATAGTTATTTGCTTAGACAAACTGATCAAAAGTTGATTTTCAATTAGTCCAATATATAAAAGGCAGTTTAAATAAGAGTGTTGCGATGCTGATCTGACGACGCTGATCTGCTTCTGTAGGTCGTTAAGCTCTGCCACGAGTGTCTGCAGAAGCAGGATCCGCTGTTCGGAGACACTAACCTGTACCTGCTGCGCGTCCTCAGCATCGCTAGCGAGACGCTGTCCTTCCTGCAGCAGTTCCCCGAGGCGGCCGGACACGCACAGCGCGCGGTGGAGGGATACGCGTGAGTCTGTGTGCTAAATCATGCTAGCAACCTGTTAAAACATTCTAGAACTGTGCTAAATCTTGCTAGCAACATGCTAGAACTGTATTAAATCATGCTAGCCACATGCTAGAACCATACTAAATCATGCTAGCCACATGCTAGAACCGTACTGCTAGCCACACGTTAGACCTGTATTAAATCATGCTAGCCACATGCTAGAACTTTATTAAATCATGCTAGCCACATGCTAGAACCATACTAAATCATGCTAGCCACATGCTAGAACCATACTGCTAGCCACATGTTAGAACTGTATTAAATCATGCTAGCCACATGCTAGAACCGTACTGCTAGCCACATGTTAGAACTGTATTAAATCATGCTAGCCACATGCTAGAACCGTACTGCTAGCCACATGTTAGAACTGTATTAAATCATGCTAGCCACATGCTAGAACCATACTAAATCATGCTAGCCACATGCTAGAACCGTACTGCTAGCCACATGTTAGAACTGTATTAAATCATGCTAGCCACATGCTAGAACCGTACTGCTAACCACATACTAAAACCGTACTAAATCATGCTAGCCACATGCTAGCAATGTGCCAATTCATGTTAGAAACATGCTATCAATGTAATAAATTATGCTAGTATGTATGTTAAGACATGCTAGCAATGTTGTAATTCATGCTAGAGACATGCTAGCAATGTGTTAAATCATAATAGAAACATGCTAGCAGTGTGTGCTAAATCATACTAGGAACATGGTAAATCATGGTAGCAAACATGTTAAGTCATGCTAGCAAAGTGGCAAATCATAAAACATGTCTGTTACGTGTTAAATCGTGTTAAAACAGGCTAGCAACTTGATAAAACGTTAAAAATGTGTTAAAATAGGCTAGCAACTTGCTAAAACATGGTAGCAACATTGTATTTTATTGACTTCTTTGAGTAAAATCTTTAAACTTTTAATAGTTATTTCAAACTTTCAGTCATGGTAAAGCCCAGCCCTGACCTCTTTTCATCCAGTGAATTCCAGCAATCTGTTGATTTACTGTAAATCTCTTTAATTCTGATCACCTGTGCTCAGTCAGACAATCATTCGCCTGTTCCTGGTCTTAGGAAGCTTTACCATCCCAATAACGCCCAGCTGGGCATGGCCATCATGAGGGCGGGCGTCACGCACTGGCACGCGGGGCTGATCGAGGCCGCTCACGGGCTAATCTGTCGTGCATATGCTATCCTCCTGATCACACATGGAGCTCATCATGCCATCACCAAAGACCTGGAGGTAAAACACCAGCTGCACTGGTGGCTGATGTGTGCCAGATGTGTGCCAGATGTGTGCCAGATGTTGAATGTTACCGTGGGGAAAGTCGGTAACACTTTATTTTACAGTGTCCTTGTTACATATGTTATATGTACTTACCATAGTAATTACAGTAAATGATGCATAATTACATGCAACTAACCCTCAACCAAACCCTAATCCTACCCTAACCCTATAGTGAGTACATGTAGTTGCTTAATATTACTCAGTACTTATAAATATATAATTACACTGTAACAATGACACCTTAAAATAAAGTGTAACCGGAAAGTCAGTGTCCCAGACAGCAACATAGTGTCAGCCAAGATCCGGCCCACATCTGGGCTGTGTGAAATCCATGTGTACCAGATGTGTGCCAGATGTGTATCAGATGTGTGCCAGATGTGTATCAGATGTGTGCCAGATATGTGCCAGATGTGTGCCAGATGTGTTCCAGATGTGTATCAGATGTGTGCCAGATGTATATTAGATGTGTGCCAGATGTGTACCAGATGTGTATCAGATGTGTGCCAGATGTATATTAGATGTGTGCCAGATGTGTACCAGATGTGTGCCAGATGTGTGCCAGATATGTATCAGATGTGTGCCAGATGTGTATCAGATGTGTACCAGATGTGTATCAGATGTGTATTAGATGTGTGCCAGGTGTGTATCAGATGTGTGCCAGATGTGTACCAGGTGTGTGCCAGATATGTATCAGATATGTGCCAGATGTGTATCAGATGTGTATCAGATGTGTGCCAGATATGTATCAGATGTGTGCCAGATGTGTATCAGATGTGTATCAGATGTGTATCAGATGTGTACCAGATGTGTGTCAGATGTGTGCCAGATGTGTGCCAGATATGTATCAGATGTGTGCCAGATGTGTATTAGATGTGTGCCAGGTGTGTATCAGATGTGTGCCAGATGTGTGCCAGATGTGTATTAGATGTGTGCCAGGTGTGTATCAGATGTGTGCCAGATGTGTGCTAGGTGTGTATCAGTTGTGTGCCAGATGTATATTAGATGTGTGCCGGATGTGCTCTGGATCTGGGCCGACACTATGTTGCTGTCTATCTGGGGTGTTCCTCCTGTAACAGAGTTGAACTTTTGACCCTAATGAGGCTGATTTGAATGAAATACTGATGATGATGATGATGATGATGATGATGATGACTGTAAGACATAAAGTGTCACTTAAATACGATGTCAGGAAGATAAAAGCAAAAGAAAAATATATACAGTAGACAGGGAAAGCATGAAATTTTAATATGATGTTGGTACAATTTGAACTCAGTTCACTATTTTACAGTTTAAATGTAATGATATTGAATGAATGAAAACTTTATTTTTAAGGCAAGACTAGATATACTAGATATCGCCATTTCCCCAGTTGATGAATCACAGTATATGAAGATATTACATTTTGAAATCTACAGATGCAAATAGATAAAGTGCAATCAAATATTTAAATGTGTATTTTAGATGTTTTCTTTCCTCTAGTCTGATGTTATAGAAGCAAAATAGACCTTAAAACTGAGCCGTGCATGAAAAACATTGGTTTTGTCTTGCCTTAAAACAACTAAACAGAATTAAATCTATCAAAGTTGAGTAAGTCACACACAAATGACACTGTTTCCTGAGAGTCACTGTGGGTTGAGAAAGATTCGGTGTTGGGTTTGCATTGTGAGCTTGGATGATGTGAAATGTGTGTTTTCAGGCGATGCGCACGCAGACAGAGATGGAGCTTCATCTGTTTAAAGAGAACCAAATCGTCTATCAGAACATGAGAGAAGCTGTTCTCTCAAGCAACCCCTTGATGAGCGTCGCTGGAGAACAAGTGCAAATCAAAGCCACTTCATAAACTTGATCTAAGCAAGAATCTGCACTCTAATAAAGGCATTTTCAACAGATCACACTGTGGAGTTTTGATTCAGTCTAGTCCGGAAAATCTCCTACATTTGCCATTCCAAACAAACACACTGCAAAAAATGCTTTTCTTACTTAGTATTCTTGTCTTGTTTCCAGTCAAAATATCAAACAATTCTTAAATCAAGATGCATTTACTAAAGTTGTAAAATACCAAACGATATTATGTCTTTTTTCCTGGGGATATAAATCAAAATTAAGTCAGTTTTTGCTTAAAACAAGCAAAATGATCTGCCAATGGGCTTAGAAAAATGGCAGACAATGTTGTTGTTTTTTAAACAACAAATCACTTAATTTGTAACTTAACTATGTACACTTGATTTATTTCCCCAGAAAACAAGACATAATATCTTATGGCATTTTACTCATCTAGTAAATGCATCTTGATTTATTAATTTCTTTGATATTTGGACTGGAAACAAGACAAAAATACTAAGTAAGAAAAGGCATTTTGCAGTGCACTAGTGAGTCGATCAGGAGATTCTCTTGCTGATCCTCTTGTACACGATTCCATCGAAGCTGAGAGTCTGAAAGCACACGGCACAGGTTTCATAAAAGCGTCAGTAATGAGGATGATGAGGATGATGATGATGAGGATGAGTCTCCACTTACGTTACTGATAGTGTCTCCGTCCAGCTCGGTCACAGACTCGATCCCCTTCACAAACACCGTCAGCTTATTCCCGTCCATGTGAACCACCGTCTGACACACACACATCAGCAGATCTGTAACATCTCATCAATCACACAAAGCCTGACAACCATGACAAAAATATGATTTAATCTGCTCAATTAATTAATATACTCATGCTTCAACCCAAAAATATTAATCAATCTACTCGATTATTCAAACTTCTCATATTTCACTCCAAAATTATTAATCAATCTACTCGTGTTTCAACCCAAAGATATTAATCAATCTACTCGATAATTCAATTTACTCATATTTCACTCCAAAATTATTAATCAATCTACTCAATTAATCAATCTACTCATATTTTGCTCCGAAAATATTAACCAATCTACTCAATCAACCTACTCATATTTTACCACCAATAATATTAATCAATATACTTATATTTCACCCCCCAAACAATTATCAATCTACTCATATTTCACCCCCCCCCCCCCCCCCCACACACACACACACACATTTTTTTTAATCAATTTACAGGATTAATCAATATACTCATATTTCACTCCAAAAACATTAATCAATCTATTTAATTAATAAATCTACTCATATTTCACTCCAAAAATATTAATAATCTATTTAATTAATCAATCTACTCATATTTCACTCCAAAATCTTAATCAATCTACTCATATTTCACTCCAAAATCTTAATCAATCTACTCATTTTTCACTCCAAAAAATATTAATCAATCTTCACTATTTATCAATCTACTTATATTTTGGTCCAAAATATTAATCAATCAACTCAAATTTCGCTACAAAAATATTAATCAATCTACTCAAATAATCAATCTACTCATATTTCACTCCAAAAAATATTAATCAATCTATTCAGTTAATCAATCTACTCATATTTCACTCCAAAAAATATTAATCAATCTATTCAGTTAATCAACCTACTCATATTTCACTCCATAAATATTAATTAATCTACTCAAATAATCAATCTACTCATATTTCACTCCAAACATATAAATCAATCTTCTCTATTTATTTATCTATTCACATTTTGGTCCAAAATATAATAATGAAAATAGTTTTTAAAAATAATATTATTTTATTCCGCATTGATGCATTAAATTGATCAAAAGTGACAGTAAAGACATTTATAAAGTTACAAAACATTTCTATTTCAAATAAATGCAAGTTAAGCAGCATGTAAAAATTCCAAAATTCCAATGCATGTTTGAGCTGTTTTAACTGAAAACAACTTTATTAAAATATGTCATTGTTTTGTCTCAAGATGCACACCAGTAATGTTTCTTTTTTCTAAGGCACATTTATAAAAGCTTAAATGTCCTAATTGAACCAAGGCCTAATCCTGGCTTAATCTAAACCCTGTCTGTGAAACCAGGCCTTGATGTTTCGGTCCCACTTTATATTAAGTGGGTTTAAGTACTATGTACTTACATTGGAATGAATAATTTGATACAATGGACTTATTGTGTACATGCATGTTTTAACCCCAACCTGAGCCGTATCACACCTGTCCCTAACCTTACCCGTATCACACCTGTCCTTAACCTTACCCGTATCACACCTGTCCCTAACCTGACCCGTATCTCACCTGTCCCTAACCTTACCCGTATCACACCTGTCCTTAACCTTACCCGTATCACACCTGTCCCTAACCTGACCCGTATCACACCTGTCCCTAACCTTACCCGTATCTCACCTGTCCTTAACCTTACCCGTATCACACCTGTCCCTAACCTGACCCGTATCTCACCTGCCCCTAACCTGACCCGTATCTCACCTGCCCCCAACCTGACCCGTATCACACCTGTCTCTAACCTGACCCGTATCTCACCTGCCCCTAACGTTACCCGTATCACACCTGTCCCTAACCTGACCCGTATCTCACCTGTCCCTAACCTGACCCGTATCTCACCTGTCCCTAACCTTACCCGTATCACACCTGTCCCTAACCTGACCCGTATCTCACCTGTCCCTAACCTTACCCCTATCTCACCTGTCCTTAACCTTACCCGTATCACACCTGTCCCTAACCTGACCCGTATCTCACCTGTCCCTAACCTGACCAGTATCTCACCTGTCCCTAACCTTACCCGTATCTCACCTGTCCCTAACCTGACCCGTATCTCACCTGTCCCTAACCTGACCCGTATCTCACCTGTCCCAAACCTGACCCGTATCTCACCTGTCCCTAACCTGACCCGTATCACACCTGTCCCTAACCTTACCCGTATCACACCTGTCCCTAACCTGACCCGTATCACACCTGTCCCTAACCTGACCCGTATCACACCTGTCCCTAACCTGACCCGTATCACACCTGTCCCTAACCTTACCCGTATCACACCTGTCCCTAACCTGACCCGTATCACACCTGTCCCCAACCTGACCCGTATCAAACCTGTCCCCAACCTGACCCGTATCACACCTGTCCCTAACCTTACCCGTATCACACCTGTCCCTAACCTGACCCGTATCACACCTGTCCCCAACCTGACCCGTATCACACCTGTCCCCAACCTGACCCGTATCACACCTGTCCCCAACCTGACCCGTATCACACCTGTCCCCAACCTGACCCGTATCACACCTGTCCCCAACCTGACCCGTATCACACCTGTCCCCAACCTGACCCGTATCACACCTGTCCCTAACCTTACCCGTATCACACCTGTCCCTAACCTGACCCGTATCTCACCTGTCCCTAACCTGACCCGTATCACACCTGTCCCTAACCTTACCCGTATCACACCTGTCCCTAACCTGACCCGTATCACACCTGTCCCCAACCTGACCCGTATCAAACCTGTCCCCAACCTGACCCGTATCTCACCTGTCCCCAACCTGACCCGTATCACACCTGTCCCCAACCTGACCCGTATCACACCTGTCCCCAACCTGACCCGTATCACACCTGTCCCCAACCTGACCCGTATCTCACCTGTCCCCAACCTGACCCGTATCACACCTGTCCCCAACCTGACCCGTATCACACCTGTCCCCAACCTGACCCGTATCTCACCTGTCCCCAACCTGACCCGTATCACACCTGTCCCCAACCTGACCCGTATCACACCTGTCCCCAACCTGACCCGTATCACACCTGTCCCCAACCTGACCCGTATCACACCTGTCCCCAACCTGACCAGTATCACACCTGTCCCTAACCTGACCCGTATCACACCTGTCCCTAACCTTATCCGTTTCACACCTGTCCCTAACCTTACCCGTATCTCACCTGTCTCTAACCCGTATCACACCTGTCCCTAACCTTACCCGTATCACACCTGTCCTATCACACCTGTCCCTAACCTGACCCGTATCACACCTGTCCCCAACCTGACCCGTATCACACCTGTCCCCAACCTGACCCGTATCACACCTGTCCCCAACCTGACCCGTATCACACCTGTCCCTAACCTTATCCGTATCACACCTGTCCCTAACCTTACCTGTATCTCACCTGTCCCTAACCTTACCCGTATCACACCTGTCCCTAACCTGACCCGTATCACACCTGTCCCTAACCTTACCCGTATCACACCTGTCCCTAACCCGTATCACACCTTTCCCTAACCTTACCCGTATCACACCTGTCCCTAACCCGTATCACACCTGTCCCTAACCTTACCCGTATCACACCTGTCCCTAACCTGACCCGTATCTCACCTGTCCCTAACCTGACCCGTATCACACCTGTCCCCAACCTGACCAGTATCACACTTGTTCCTAACCTGACCCGTATCACACCTGTCCCTAACCGTACCCGTATCACACCTGTCCCTAACCTTATCCATTTCACACCTGTCCCTAACCTTACCCGTATCTCACCTGTCCCTAACCTTACCCGTATCACACCTGTCTCTAACCCGTATCACACCTGTCCCTAACCGTACCCGTATCACACCTGTCCTATCACACCTGTCCCTAACCTGACCCGTATCACACCTGTCCCCAACCTGACCCGTATCACACCTGTCCCCAACCTGACCCGTATCACACCTGTCCCCAACCTGACCCGTATCACACCTGTCCCTAACCTTATCCGTATCACACCTGTCCCTAACCTTACCCGTATCTCACCTGTCCCTAACCTTACCCGTAACACACCTGTCCCTAACCTGACCCGTATCTCACCTGTCCCTAACCTTACCCGTATCACACCTGTCTCTAACCCGTATCACACCTGTCCCTAACCTTACCCGTATCACACCTGTCCCTAACCTGACCCGTATCACACCTGTCCCTAACCTTACCCGTATCACACCTGTCCCTAACCTGACCCGTATCTCACCTGTCCCTAACCTGACCCGTATCTCACCTGTCCCTAACCTGACCCGTATCACACCTGTCCCCAACCTGACCCGTATCACACCTGTCCCCAACCTGACCCGTATCTCACCTGTCCCTAACCTGACCCGTATCACACCTGCCCCTAACCTGACCCGTATCACACCTGTCCCTAACCTGACCCGTATCTCACCTGTCCCTAACCTTACCCGTATCACACCTGTCCCTAACCTGACCCGTATCACACCTGTCCCTAACCTGACCCGTATCTCACCTGTCTCTAACCCGTATCACACCTGTCCCTAACCTGACCCGTATCTCACCTGTCTCTAACCCGTATCACACCTGTCTCTAACCCGTATCACACCTGTCCCTAACCGTACCCGTATCACACCTGTCCTATCACACCTGTCCCTAACCTGACCCGTATCACACCTGTCCCCAACCTGACCCGTATCACACCTGTCCCCAACCTGACCCGTATCTCACCTGTCCCTAACCTTACCCGTATCACACCTGTCCCTAACCTGACCCGTATCACACCTGTCCCTAACCTTACCCGTATCACACCTGTCTCTAACCCGTATCACACCTGTCCCTAACCTGACCCGTATCACACCTGTCCCTAACCTGACCCGTATCACACCTGTCCCTAACCTTACCCGTATCACACCTGTCCCTAACCTGACCCGTATCTCACCTGTCCCTAACCTGACCCGTATCACACCTGTCCCTAACCTGACCCGTATCTCACCTGTCCCTAACCTTACCCGTATCTCACCTGTCCCTAACCTGACCCGTATCACACCTGTCCCTAACCTGACCCGTATCTCACCTGTCCCTAACCTTACCCGTATCACACCTGTCCCTAACCTTACCCGTATCACACCTGTCCCTAACCTTACCTGTATCTCACCTGTCCCTAACCTTACCCGTATCACACCTGTCCCTAACCTGACCCGTATCACACCTGTCCCTAACCTTACCCGTATCACACCTGTCCCTAACCTTACCCGTATCTCACCTGTCCCTAACCTGACCCGTATCACACCTGTCCCTAACCTGACCCGTATCTCACCTGTCCCTAACCTTACCCGTATCACACCTGTCCCTAACCTGACTCGTATCACAAAAGTATTTATGTACTTAAATCCACTTAATATAAAGTGGGACCGATGTTTCTTTTTCTTTCGATCTGGTGATTTGACTCTGATGGGACTGACTTTATCCTTCTCTCCAGTGAAGGTCTCGAGCTCACACTCCTCTCCCACAGTGAACGAGTACAGGATCACTTTAGTCCCCGCCGTCACCGTCACCTTGAAGTCGTTCCCGTCCTGATGGATCTCTGAGATGCTCTTCACATCTTTACCTTTCTGGATCTCATCCTCCGGCAGTCCTGCGACACGAGACGCAAACACATCAAACCCATGTCAAGCGTACGACTATAACAGGGATTAATATGCTTTCATTCTCATCCAAGAAACCTGTGCTTTTCTGTAAATGTTTTCTTCTCATGACAGTCTTACCAATGGCCTTCATGAAAGCCTCAAAGTTCTCGTGTGACTCCAGCTGATATTTCCCATTGAACGCCATCAGAAGCTGCAGACATTTACATTACATTTACATTTAATCATTTAGCAGACGCTTTTATCCAAAGCGACTTACAAATGAGAACAATAGAAGCAGTGAAACTAACAACTGGACAACAAAATGCAAGTGCTATGACCCTTTAATCTAACTCATTTTTTTATAGATATAGAAGAGAAGAGAAAACAAAGACAGACATCAGGAACTCTCAGAAATAATGTTTTCATGGGATCATTGGTAAAACACTCTTAGAACATATTTTTGTTAGCTGGTCTGTCTCATGTGAGCAAGCTTTAATTATTTGATGATTAATATATGTCAGATATATACCAGATATAATTTTTGATATTTTTTCACTAGTGTGATCAGGACACTATAGTTCATTAATGTAAGTGAGGAGAGCTAAATAAAGTAAACTGTGACATATTATACCCAGATATTCTTCATACAGAGACTACCAGTGACATTTATAACAATTTGGGAGCAGAAATGATTGGGACACTTTGAGCTGATCATGTTTTGCTGAAGTGTGTTTTCTTTAATTGCTAATGCTCTTTTTACACACAGACTGAACACAATGAAGCATTGCTTGGTGATTGGCTGAGCTAAACTGGTATTATCTAATTGTGTAGTTAAATTTAACAGCTGACAGATATTCAACATAATTCATGTGTGAGACAGTCTAACAGAAGGACGGACAAAACCAGTCAAATATCAACTGAGTTCTGCTCATATTTCATTACCATTTTCTAAACTATAGCGAATAAACTGATGATGTGAGACATGTTGAATACATTTTGGTTTGACTGTATATTTTTACTTCACTAACATTCCCCTTAATTTATGAAAATGTTATTTCTGAATGTTTTCTGAACGTTCAAACGTTTTAAAATAAATACTCCGTTAAATATGACCGTTAAAGGAACATTCCACTTTATTATTCTTCAAACATTATGGAACGTTACTTTTGAATGTTTCTCTGAATGTTCCGAAATAGTAACATTTAAAAACCGTTAGACTTACCGTTAATATTTCCTCCGATCAGGTCGAGAAGATCCTGCCGAAATGCTGAGTTTTGGTTCGACCGGCTGTTTTCACTGAGGGCTTCTTACATCAGACTTTAAACCTATCAATGCACAATATGATTATATAAAGACAGATTATGATTAAGCTTCAGTGTGGAATAAATGTCCAAAGGTTACTCTGAAATAAAGACATTCACACAAATTTGATTAAATGCTGCGAACTTTTGATTAAGCTGCTCTAAGAGTTTCAGAGAACAATGATATCCAATAAATCACAAAACCCAGAATACAGCAGAAACTTTATAAACCATTGCAGTTTTACAGACTTGTGATTCATAACTATCATCAATCACTGCACTGTTTTGATATTTTTGTACATGACCTCTTTCATGAATATTTTTTGACTTGATTAAATTCTGCTGAATAGAATAAACATCAATATGCATTAACTGAACTATGTATATATATATTTATATATTTTCCTGGCCAGTAACAGTGTGTATGTTCATTTAAATGATTGATTGATTGATTGATTGATTGATTGATTGATTGATTGATTGATTGATTGATTGATTGATTGATTGATTGATTGATTGTGAACAGACTCTTACAAATAAAGGTTTCAAAAGGGTTTTTTTCCGCAGTGATGCCACAGAAACGTTCTTCTTAAAATAACCATTTTTTCTTAGTATGAAGAACATTTTAATATTCTATGCAAT
>NC_140221.1:857500-860000 GCF_951802725.1 Rutilus rutilus
TGAATTCTGAGTTTAAATCTCACAATTCTGACTTTCTCCGGAAGTCTGAGTTTAAATCTCACAATTCTGACTTTTTTCCGGAAGTCTGAGTTTAAATCCTGCAATTCTGACTTTTTTCCGGAATTCTGAGTTTAAATCTCATAATTCCATTTTTCCGGAATTCAACGCAATAAGAATCAACTATCCCAGACAGCAACAAAGTGTCGGCCCAGATCCGGCCCACATCTGGTACACAGGGATTCCTCGTGGCCCAGTTGTGGGCCGGATCTGGGCCGGCACTATGTTTTATATGGCCGACACTATGACACTATGTGGGCCCGTCTCGTGTCCTGCGATGGAGATTCAGAGCTGATGTTCTTTCAGGAACGTCCGGCGACACGGGCGGCTCGGCCATCAGAAGCGTGTTGGGTCTCAGTGAAGTGGACATCGTGGTGGTGTTTCCCCGCGGACGCGTCACCAGAGTCCAGGAGCGCCAGATGACCACCAGCGCCGCAGACAACGTCCATGTGTTCGCAGGTAAACGGGAAACGCTGCTGTAAAACTGATATCATCTTCAAATTTGGAGCACAACTAGGTTAGACATATGGCTTTTAATCAGCAAGGACACATTAAATTGATCAAAAGTGACAGTAAAGACATTTATTGTGTTACAAAAGATTCTATTTCAAATAAATGCTGTTCTTTTCAACTTTATATTCATCAAAGAATCCTGAAAAATAAAATGTATGATGGTTTCCACAAAAATATGATGTTTTTTTAACATTGATAATAATCATGTTTCTTGATTTCTTGAATCATGATGTGTGAAGGATCATGTGACACTGAAGACTGGAGTAATGATGCTGAAAATTCAGCTTTGATCACAGGAATAAATTACACTTTACTATATATTCACATAGAAAACAGTTATTTTAAATTGTAAAATTGTGTGAACATTTTTACTGTATTTTTTATCAAATATATACAGTGTTGAGCAGAAGAAACTCTCAAACGGTAGATTTGTTCCACTGTTTTAGTCTGACTTTGTAAGGAGACGTTCCAGATCTGTGTGTGTGTGTGTGTGTGTGTGTGTGTGTGTGTGTGTGTGTGTGTGTGTGTGTGTGTGTGTGTGTGTGTGTGTGTGTGTGTGTGTGTGTGTGACGCAGCGGACGGGACGTCTGACGACATTGACGTGGCTCTGAGGAAACTCTTCGCGGACCCAGAGCTGGTTCGACGTCACGGCCTCATGAGCCTGAACTCTGTGAACTGGAGCCGGATCCTGGTTCAGACGGCTCACTTTCTGTTCGCGTTCCTTCAGCTCTGTGGAGACGAAGAAGACCCGCGGGCCGAGCTGGAGGTGCTGGTGCCCACGGGAGGAGCCGGGAACATCACCGGTGCGCAAACCTCAACTAACCTGAAGATCTGAAGATACTTAATATTTGCAGTTTAGTTAAAGTCCCCCTGTGGTCAATAGTCTTATCCCTTAAAACTCTTCTCTGATCACCAAAACGACATTTTTAAATGTTTTTTTGTTGAAAAAAAATTCTTCATGTCTTAAAATATCTTGACTGTAACTCGACACCCTTGCCTCATTTAGTATGCGCGGTTCTATGAATATGCAAATGAGCCCCGCCTCCACTCACTCACTCCCTCAGCTCAGAGATCCACTGGTTGACGATCACACGTTGATCTGATTGGTTACAAGGTAGTTTGTGACGTCAGAAACACCAGCGATTTCAAAGCGTGTGTTTGAGACTGTCTTTGGTTCACTGCAGTTTTAAGGAGGAAATACTCAGCAATGGTGTCGACTTATGAATTTACACATGCTTTGTCTTAAAGGCACACTATGCAAGATTTGTACCTTAATGTAACAGCTTCGAAATCATTTGGATGGTAAACAAACTCGTAGTAGGGCGAATCATCCCGATAGCAAAGCAGGGGAGGACGCCGCAGCAGTGCAGGTTTGAGAGGTGACGCCCCGACAAATCTCGCGAGAATCACGACTTGCTTTACGGCACGACGTCACACACATCAACAACATATGAAGAGCCTCTATGGAAGACACTAGCACGCATTTCAGACGTGAAACATGGCAGAGTCGACGACGAAAGCGTGGTCGGAAGAGTGCAGAGACAGCTCTGCGTGAGTGGGATTTACGACAGTAACGTTAAATACAAGCACTCCACAGCGACTCTAGGGGGCGCTGTTTGAGAAGAGCGGAAACTGCATAGTGTGCCTTTATATTAAAAACACCACATAGACATATAAACTACATTAAAAGCTGGATTTCCACCACAGCGGGACTTTAACACTTATAAAATATCTGTTTTAGTGTAGCAAACGTTTGGCTGAGTGATTGATGATTATGGTCTGTTCAGCTGGATGCATCTTGAAGCTGATGGGAATCCCTCTCCGGCTCGTTGCCATGGTGAACGCCAATGACATCGTCCACCGCGGCGTCCAGAGCGGAGATTTCTCCATGTCAGACGCCGTCAAGCAAACTCTGGCTCCGGCCATCGAC
>NC_140221.1:862500-945000 GCF_951802725.1 Rutilus rutilus
GTTGTGTGAAGTGATGTCGTCGGGGTCGGTGTCTGATGACGGGATCCTGGAGACCATGAGGAGATGCTGGCAGGACAATCACTATCTCCTCTGTCCTCATACCGCTGTGGGCGTGTGGAGACACTATCACTGTCCCATCACACCGGGAGAACACAGGTCACACACACACACACACACTTTAGGACTGACTTTAGGACCCAGAGGAACAGCTCATTTGCTCCATATAGAGCTATAAGGCCATCTAGAGTCATGAAATATCATGATATATTATTTGTTTTCCACAAGAGGTCGACAAAGACTCCCGATGTAAGATATTTAGAGCTGAATTAAAAGGTTTATGCATGAAATTGTGAGTTATTTTAAATTTAAGTTGAAAGAATGTGAGGAATGTGCTTAAATTACTATTTATTTATTTATTATTTATTGATCAAATCTACTAATTTAAAGGTAAATAAAATAAATAAAAATCTCCAAAAGAAATTTGCATAAATTTTTTTTTTTTTAAATATCAAAATGAAATAAAATTAGCTTTCTGGACAAAAAATATATGTTACAAAGTGCGAGGGAAGGATGAGGGATAATACAGAAGTACAGCGGTTACGGCTGTTCACAGTGTTATAACACTACTTTATCAAGCATTACACAGGTTCATTCATTTCACAGTGTAATTAAACTCTTTGTATTCAGATGTTGCATAGCGACCGCATCACCAGCCAAGTTTCAGGAGGCCGTGCATCGGGCCGGTTTGACCCTTGACCTCCCCGAAGCAGTGCTAGCGTTAGACGCGCTGGAGTCGCGTTACGAAGTTCTGGAGCGATCGGACGACTGGGAGTCGAGACTGAGACGCCACATCGAGTCCATCGGCTCTGCGAGGGAACGCAGAGACCAGAGCCTGGCATGAAGAGCACACGCTGCAGCATCAGACCTGGGGTCTGCTGATCTCCGCTCATTTTTGGAAAATTGTACGTTTTGTTTTTTGAAATTTTTTTCTTCTTCACTGAAACTTGGTAAAGGTTTTGGCACTTACTGTGTGAACAGAAAAAAAATCATGGACATTCGAACAGGTTTAATGGTCCTGAAAACAATAGTCCCACTTGTGCTCCTCGCGGTCAGAAATGAGACGAGTTTCCTCTAGTGGAAGCGTTTGGTACTGCAGACGAACACACTCTCACTGAACGCTCATTATTGAGATATCAACCTCAACTTTTGAATACAACTTGATTAGATTTATAACTTTGATTTTCTTGCAATTTTAGATTAAAATCTGATTTTGAAAGTATATATTTCACATACAATTTCTGCATTTTTCATAACAATTCACATTAATTCTGTTACTTTTTTAAATTCACTATTAAAACTGTTTTCACTTCAGCAATAATCTGCCAAGTGTCGTGTTTGTAAAGAGATCAAACCTTTTTAAGTAGGAAATTAAATTTTCAGGTCTATGCTCAAAAAGTGAATAAATGGATTATGAATACAGCGTCAGTACAATTAAGCACATAAAATCCCCTTAAAAATACAAAATAAAAAGCATTGACTTAAATATTACATAAAAAGCATTATCAAAATAAATAGTACATTCATTTCATTGGCAAAAAAAACGCGAAGAGCACCAGAGGATTACAGATTCACAGCAGGTTTTTAATAATGAATGTCGTGTGGATAAACTGTCATAATCATCTAGTGGTGTAATTTTACTGTATGCATGAAGACCGGGTTCAAATCCTGATATAATTTGTGTTTTTATAATGCAAAACACTCGAGTTCCAGTGATCGGCCTGCTTTATTATTTATAGACGAGCGGAATCAACTTTTTAATAACACCGTTTGTGTTTCATCAGAAGAACCAACGCCCAGTACAAATAACTATTATTGTTTATGATAAACCTTTACAGAACTTTCACTGTAAGAGTTACAGCAATGCTTTCAGACCCAGCTCACTGAATCATCAACCGAGAACATGCGTTATTAACACTTTTACAGTTGCTTTTCCAGAATATTATGCATCATTTTAACAAAAAACTGAATTTAAATGAATGTGTAATGCGTATCTCATTAAATGCTGAAGCTCTTTGTGCTGTTCTGAACATTATTTTGTGAATTTTGGACAGTTGCATGCAAACACTTGTTTCTGCACAAATCAAAACTGCGAAATTCACCAAAACCAATGACTATTATTCCTTTGACACACAAATTAGTGTGTGTTTGTATTTTTGATTGTTCTGAATAAACAGAATCTCACTTTGAATGCCTTCTTAGAAAGGATTGTTTGTGTGTGTGTGTGTGTGTGTGTGTGTGTGTGTGTGTGTGTGTGTGTGTGAGTGAGTGAGAGTTTGTGTGTGTGTGTGTGTGTGTGTGTGTGTGTGTGTGTGTGTGTGTGTGTGTGAGTGAGAGTGTGTGTGTGTGTGTGTGTGTGTGTGTGTGTGTGTGTGTGTGTGTGTGTGTGTGTGTGTGTGTGTGTGTGTGTGTGTGTGAGTGAGTGTGAGAGTGTGTGTGTGTGTGTGTGTGTGTGTGTGTGTGTGTGTGTGTGTGTGTGTGTGTGTGTGAGTGAGTGAGTGAGTGAGTGAGTGAGTGAGTGAGTGAGAGTGAGTGTGTGAGTGTATGAGTGAGAGTTTGTGTGTGTGTGTGTGTGTGTGCGTGTAGTAAAATCCCTGGTGTTAAATTTAAGATGGGAACCACCAGCCGGGTGTTATAAGTAACACTGAGCAGTGTTAGAGTTAATGAGATAATTAAGTGATTAATTGAGTGATGATTGAGCATTGAAGACACCTGATGATAACAAGCAGAATCACTGAAGAAAAGAGAAACAAAAGAACTAAAACTGACCTCCGGAGATTAAATCAGCTGAAGATAAAAGACATTAAATCTCTGGGCCCAGTTTTTCAAAAGTAATCCAGTGGGATTTCGGATCACGGATTGGATCAAATCTTGGAAATGGGTTTTTCAAAAGCAAAAGAGGGATTCTGAACTAAGATCAGATCATGTAATCCGATCTTAAATTTGATCTGGATCAAACCTGCCCTTTGGGTTTTTCAGAACTTTGAACTCGGATTAGGATCTATTTGATCCAAAAAAACAGGATTATCCTGATCCCATCAGAAGGGTGGATTCAGTTGTGATTTTTCGAACCAAATAAAACCAGAGAGGTTTTTTTTTTAAGTGAATGATCACAAAATCAATGTTTACTGATGATATATACATTTCTTCATATTTGAAGCATATATGAAGCATGTCACATCTAATGAGATATGGTAAAACAACAAAATCTACAATTTAACATTATAACAAAATAAGGAAAGTAAAATGTTTCTGTTTATTACAGTGTTTCTGTTTCTTAAAATTTAAATAAACAATGGTTATTTGTGGCCACCGGTATTTTGCCAACTGCTGTTCTTTGCTAAGCCAGTAGGCTACACTGTTGGTTCCATTTAAGGCTCTAGTAAACAGGATTTAGTGATCCTGAAAAGTTCCTATCCGGATCAGATTGATCCAATCCGATGTTGCTTTGAAAAACTGTCTCAAAAGTAAACTGGATTACGTGATCACGGATCGCAAAAAAAAGGATTACTAAATCCGGATCAATTTTATCCGGATTAAACCTTTTGAAAAACCGGGCCCTGAAGATCTCAGCAGAGGATTAAACATCTCCACAAACAGCATTACCAGCCTCACTTATTACCAACTAGTTATTGAAAATTAATAGAGGTGTAGATGTTGATGTTTTATTGGAAATAATAGGTTTTGTAAAGTCGTCATTATTGTGATCAGTGTTTCATTTAGTTGGTCAGTTTGACTTTTTTTATGCAAGTTTATGGTCTTTGTAACAGCGTTTACCAAAACACATCACTGACCAAAAATGGTTATTTGTTATCAATATATTATTTTCACCATAAATAATTTCATGCCACAGATCATACAGTCTAAATTGTGATTTTTAAAATACATTGTGGGGGGAATTATTTTACACACTCACAGACATCAAGAATTAGCATATGAATCTCAACAATGGTGACATGCTTCAAGCAGCAATGTATGCTGGGAGCCACCATATTATAAAACGAATGTCTCCCAGAATGCATTGCAGAATGAAGCATGTCACCATTGTTGAAACTCATCAGCTGATTCTGGATGTTAGTGTGTGTGTCTTCATTTTCTTTTCTCGCAGTGTATTTAGAAATTAAAAATCAGAATGTTTGATCTGTGGCAACAAAAAAAAAAAGACGGTAAAAATCGATTAATAACAAGTAACCTCTTTTGGTCAGTGATGACTTTTATCAAACACTTTTCTTTATGATGATGAAATATATATCACCTGATCATCTTTGTTTATGGTTTCCTTTGCAACAAATGATGTGTTTTAGTGAACACTGTTTCAAAGACGACCATTAACCAAAACAATTTTAAAAATAAAGAGTAAAACTGGCCAACTAAAGGAAACACCGATCATCATAATGGTGACCAAATATTTTCAATATCTGAAACTCTGTTAATTCTCAAAAAGAACTTCTGTAGATGATTGACGGAATAAGAATAAGGTCAAACTGGTTTGGAATAAGAGAGATTTCATGTCTTTCAGTTGATTTCATCTAAGGCTGTGTCTGCGAGTCAGTTGTAGTTCTCGTGTTTCTCTTTTCTTCAGTGATTCTGCTTGTTATCATCAGGTGTCTTCAATGCTCAATCATCACTCAATTAATCACTTAATTATCTCATTAACTCTAACACTGCTCAGTATTACTTATAACACCCGGCTGGTGGTTCCCATATAAACACAGAGCGGTGATAATTTAACACCGGGGAATTTACTGTGTGTGTGTGTGTGTGTGTGTGTGTGTGTCAGTGTCAGTGTCAGTGTCAGTGTCAAATGTCCCCACAAGGATAGTAAATCCTGACAGTTTTAACATTGTGGGGACATTTTTTTGGGTCCCCATGAGGAATAGCTTATTACTCTCAATATGTATAGTCCCCATAAAACCCAAAAACCCAACACACGTGTGTGTGTGTGTGTGTGTGTGTGTGTGTGTGTGTGTGTGTGTGTGTGTGTGTGTGTGTGTGTGTGTGTGTGTGTGTGTGTGTGTGTGTGTGTGTGATAATGAAGGTGAGTGTTTAACTTGAGAAGGCTTTATTGCAGTATAAATGTTTTAGTGGAGCTGAACATATGGACTTTGGTTATGATGGTGTTCAAGCCGAACTCAACATGAACTCACACACACACTTGTGATGAACACTGGAGTCAGTTTAAACGAGTGTTAGTCATTAGTTAATGCTTTTACTCTTTCCACCACCATGATACATTCTGGGTCACATTTCTTGTTTTTATTGGCGTTTTCCATCTTCTTTGTGAATTGATGATTTATGATAATGATTTTTTAATTAATTAATAATGATTCTCAGCCCGGCCGTTGGCAGTGGCATCAACACAGGCTTTCCCCTCGTTTCAAATAAATTGCATAAATTGTATCAGACTAAAATGCTTGTATTGTAATATATTACTCACTTTATATTCTACCAATGATAAAACTACAAGATCATGCCTATGTACAGATTTGCATCTTTATGAACTCAGATTCTGTGGCCGCGATGAAATGCACTAGAACAAAAAATTGTTTTAATAGTTTAATATCTGCACAAACGTACAGTCAAGCCATCATCAGTACAGTTCTACTAATATCTGCTGCTGTGTATTAGCCATACAAATATCTAGCGGCTATACAAAGTTGGTTTACAAAAGGTCGATGATGGTTGGTTGGTTGGTTGGTGGGCGGGCTCCTCCTGAGATGATGTCACGCCTCTGTGAGTGTTTCATTGGTGGAGTCTGTAGGGGTGGGCGTGGCTTGACATGTGCAGGAGCTTCATCAGTAGATCTTGGCTAGTTGAAGCCGTACCGTCACCGTCTCCATCCACACACGACTGGTCCACACTGCAGCCCTCTGATTCACACACACACACAAATCTGGATTAGGAATTTTTAAGGCCAGACAAGTAATTCGGTGAGGTCAATATGTAAAGAAACACTACGTGCCTGCGCACTATATATTCTAACGCGCATACCTATAGACTAAACACTATATACTAGCATCTTCAGGAAAAAGAAAATCCCCATGAGGGTGAATATATGAAACAGGTCAAACTAACCTGCGTCACAGCAGACCCCAGGAGCGGCGCAGCGCCCTTCGTAACCGCACGCTCTCCCAGCCGCGTCGCAGGGAGTCGGCAGAGAGTCCTCCTCCAGACAGCGAAGGGTTTCTGGCGAGCCGACCAGACAGCCGATCCCTTCACCACAGCAGATACTGGGACCGAAACACCGGCCGCGATCGCCAGGACCGCATGACATGCACTACAGAGGACCAGGAGGACACGTCTCAGTAATGTCTTCAGTGTTCAAGCACAGACAGACACAAAGGCCAAGTGTGTGTGGCTAGTTTCAGCCCGACGCAGTTTTCATTTTCACGTCCTGCGCCACGCTCTTTAAATAGCGAATGCATTTGTGCCCATCTGTGGCCCATGAGCTGCTGGTCTGAGAACGAGTGTGTGTTCTGGTGACCGACTGAGATCTGCTCTAAAGTCAATGGCGCAGTATTTCTTTTCGTTATTTAAAGAGCGCTTTAGTAATGTGCGCCTATAGGCGGGTCCACAACACACACACTCTGCTTATTATTACACACACTCTGCTTATTACACACACAGGGACGCAGCAGCATACAAGCATGCCAAATATTAAAAATAAAAGGATTATAATGTTAAAGATTAATATTGTGTACATAAAGATATGGTGGAATCCGGCTTGTCCCGTAGATGGTCTCGCTTTAACCTCACACACACACACACACACACACACACACACTCACACACACACTCACACACACACACACACACTGCTTTAACCTCGAGCACGAGCAGATCCGTTTCCTCGCAAGAGACACATTCAGTTTTTCCGCTTGCAAATTCCTCCATGTAAATTGCGAATCCGCCATGGCACGAGCACAACTGGCTTTTAAAGGGAATGGGAGACGAGACTCTGATTGGTTTATTGGTCGTTACGCCCAAAACACACCCATTACTCGTTAAGAGAATAGAGACAAAACACACCCTTTACTCATTAAGAGAATAGAGACGACCCTTTTAGACCAGCGCCGGGAGCGCCAACCATTTTTCCCGTCGTTAAACTAACAAAACTGGATTCGGCCAATGCACTTAGATCGTTAAAATAGGGCTCAAACTGTCGGCCCAGATCCGGCCCACATCTGGTCCGTCCCCGGATCTGGGCCGACACTATGTTGCTGTCTGGGATCTCATGCTTTAAGGAAGCGGATAAACGCACCTGTCGAGACGGCCAATCCTGTACGGCTCGTTTGCCTCCGATGGGGCAGTTAGAGATGTAACAGGCCGAGCAAATGGACATCAGACACAGCAGACAAACCACCGACAGCAGACCTCCAGACATATCTGTGCAGAAACGCCATTACAACACAACACTCTCTAAAGGCAAAAAAAGCTTTTTCTTACTTAGTATTTTTGTCTTGTTTCCAGGCCAAATATCAAACATTTCTTAAATCAAGATGCATTTACTAGATGAGTAAAATGACATAAGATGTTAAGTCTTGTTTTCTGGGTAAATAAATAAAAATTAAGTGAGATGATGCTTAAAAAAAGCTAAATTATCTGATGGGGTATGAAAAATATTCTTAATTCAAACAGAAACAAGATTATTTTTCTTACCCCATTGGCAGATAATTTAGCTTTTTTTAAGCATCATCTCACTTAATTTTGATTAAAGTTGCAGTACTTACTTTAGCGAGGCTGAAATGGACAGCTGTAGTGAAGAGATTCAGCTTCTGAGCAACGATGTTCATTTGTACGGTGTGAGGAGACTCTTTTTATACCCCTTTGCTCTCTTTGCTGCGTGATATTATCACATTATTACCTGTTAGCAACAATCAAGGAGCCTATCTATCTAAATGTTAATGATGTGGCCTGATTAGGTCAGAGGACCGGTCACTACGCTGTCCAGTCGCAGGGATGTGCGTCATTAGTGCCCGTGATCAGGCATACGGTGTGAGACAGGTGAAAGGCAGATGTGGATTAAAACAAGAACATTCATTTTAGAGATTTCTGAAACTTCACTCTTAAAAAGTAAAAAATAAGTTTCCAAAAGGAGGCTTTCACAACGATGCAAAGTTGTTGTTTTGTTGGCACTCAGAAACATCTCTAGTTTTAGTATTATTTGTTCTTCAGACATTCCTCTTTATACACAATAAGTATCAGCTATTTGAAGAGTTAACTACATTTGTTTTTTGACCATTGAAAATGGGTAAAATTCAACTATTTGAAAATAAAGTCGCATTGATTGAAACTTTAAAATGAAGATATCAAAAGAAAAGTTTATTAAGAATAAGAATCTAAAATCATATTAAGATATCTTTAATACTTTCTGAGAGACAGGCATGCAAACTTTGGAGAAAGAATATGGCCTCAGACTGGTGTATTCTATGCAATTTTGTTGATAGAAAAAACTTGAGATACATTTCTAGTTTCAACATTATTTGTTCTTTAGATGTTCCTCTTAAAAGAAAGAAACTCTCAGCTGTATGCAAAGTGACCCACATTTGGTTTTTGACAACTGAAAATGTGTACAATTGACCAATGCACACATGGAGCCGCATTAAGATCTCCATATCTCTGCGATTAAACCAGCGAGGGCCTTTAAAATGAAGAAAGCAAAAGAAATGTTAATCTAAAGTGATATTAAGATATATTATGAAGATACTTAAACTACTTGAGTTAGGCATGCAAACGTGAGGCAAAAAAAAAGCAAAAACAAGAAGTGCATATAGTGATACAAATATTGCTAAAGTCAACAGATTTCACTAATAAATCTATCAATCTTTGTGTAAAAATAAAATAATGATGCTGCCATCTTTCTAAATTATTTTTTACCCCGCTGTAAATTGGCTCCAAATCTCAGGTAAAAAAAAAAAAATTTGAACCCCCTCTACAAAATAGTGGAAGATCAGTAAATATACATCCATGACATTTAATATTTTGCCTTTCTTCTTCATTTATTTTTTTCTTTCACTAGATAAAAAATTATCAAAAGCAACATTTTTGAGTTGACACGGAATGACCCCATAAACAATTCTCAATTTTGGTCATTGCTAAGTTCCATTTATAGCACAGTCAATGCAAAATATTTTAACATAAGCATTATGTAATATCTTTAGATAAGACTAACCCCCAAAACTAGTCTTGCTGTGTTTTTACTTGTATGAAACCACTCGTTTTCAAGACATACAACTGGTCAACAGTTGTTAGGCATCTTTCATTTCAACAATCGCTGGGACGCTCTAGAACCACATGGGATTTTAAATTGCTCTTTTATAGTTTTTTTAATCTTGTTACTCACCATGAAAATAGCGAAGGAGGCTGACGTGTCATTAATATACCAGCCAAACATAACAGTGTTCTAGGATCCACGTTCAAAGCTCCTGCTCTCTCAGATCGGACACTGGCGTCCCCCAGGGCTCGGTCCTCGGCCCTCTGCTGTTCATGCCAAACACTCCCAGTGTGTCTCCAGGATATGAACAACCATGACATCAAAGTGGCTGATGATTGTGGAGGACAAGAAGACTTTTGTGGCACAGAAGCATGTGACAAGCATATTTTGTTTTAAAGGGCTGGTTGATTATGATTAGACTTTTCTATCTTTAGTTAGTGTGTAATGTTGCTGTTTGAGCATAAACAACATCTGCAAAGTTACAGCGCTCAAAGTTCAAAGCAAAGGGAGATATTTGCTTTTACAGAAATCACTTTTTAAGTACTACAACAAACGGCTGGTAGAGACTACAATGAGCTTCTTCACGGGTTAGTGACATCTAACCCTAAAATCTACATAAACCCCGCCCCCGTGAACACGATTTATAGATTATAAAGACGGAATATGCTAATCAATGACTAGAAGATAACTCCATATAAGGTACATCAATCCATAACTAACCATTCAGAAATGTCCTGTTGCTTCTACATGTTGTCACTTCTTCTTGAGTCTCTCCATCTTTGTCTGATTCCGGTTTGAACATAAAAGGCTAAAAGTTTTTGAAATGTTCAGTGTGTGTCTGTGTGAGGTAATCGGAGCTGCTAACACACACACACACACACACACACACAAGCTCTTGAAGCTCCGCCCTCTGTGCCGGGAGCAGCAGCTCATTTGCATTTAAAGGGACACACACGAAAACAGCACATTTTTGCTCATCCTCAAAAAGAGACAATTTTAACATGCTATAAATAATGATCTGTGGGGTGTTTTGAGCTAAAACTTCACACACACACTCTGGGGACATCAGAGACTTATTTTACATCTTGTGAAAAGGGCATTGCACCACCCCTTTAAGTTCTGCAAATGACAATAAATAGGAAATGATGAGAGAATGTCCTTGAATGCATGACATGTTCTGCAGTGTTCATATGTAACTTGCGGGAGCTTGAATCAGGGGAATAACGAGTGCTGGAGTGATTAATCCGCAGAGTCACAGGATAATGACACAATTGTCACATTTAACACGTCCTCTCTGCTTTTCAATCATTTATCTCTGATTAGCCTTTAATAGGTCACATATCCCATGGATTTAATCAAATTATAGAACTATTACCTCGGGTCAACATAGGCGGCCGTTGATGGAAAGTCACGTGCTGCTTTTACCAAAGTAAATCAGTTGAACAGTTAGATAGTTGTTTAGTTCATTTGAACAGAGCAACTACAGCAGATGAACTCATTCAATGAGAACTTACTGGTGTGTCTTTATATTAAAGCCCCCCTGTGGTCAAGCTTCAAAATCCATCTTTTAATGTAGTTTATGTGTCTATGTGTTGTTTTTAATGTGCTTTAAAGCATGTGTAAGTTCATAAGTCGACACCATTGCTGAGTATTTCCTCCTTAAAACTGCAGTGAACCAAAGACAGTCTCAAAAACACGCTTTGAAATCGCTGGTGTTTCTGACGTCACAAACTACCTTGTAACCAATCAGATCAACGTGTGATCGTCAACCAGTGGATCTCTGAGCTGAGTGAGTGAGTGAGTGGAGGCGGGGCTCATTTGCATATTCATAGAACCGCGCATACTAAATGAGGCAAGGGTGTCGAGTTACATTCAAGATATTTTAAGGCATTTTTTTTTCAAGGAAAAAAGTTTATATATGTCATTTTGGTGATCAAAGGTGAGTTTAAAGGGATACAATTATTGACTTTGGGGGACTTTAATACACCAGACACTTTTTGCTAATGCTACTTTGTCTTAATGTGTTTCACGTGGACACAATAACAAGTAACAAGCTTCTGTTCCTACACAAACACATCAGTGATTTTTATGTGGCGAAAAATGTCATGTGACTGATCATCACTCTGGACCTGCAGGAAAATTACATCATGTGAATACTGATTAGACACATGGTGTACTTACAGTCTCTACCAGCAGGGGCTAATGGGGCTAGTCCCAGTCTAGGGTCCATCATCTCAGCTTCTGACACAACCAGTAATGTGAGTCTGGGGCTTTGGGACTGTTTGTAGTAATCACTAGGGGTGTAACGATACCCTCATGTCATGATTCGATACATATCACGACACTGAACTCACAATGCGATATTATTGCGATACTCCATGACAAATGGTAAAAGGTTAACAAAAAATGTACTGTTGAAAATGCTAAATTTGGTGTGACATTGAGTGTATAAATGAATAGGCTTGGACTTAGTGCTGGAAGTGGAAACCCAAAGCACAGGACAATAGAGACACAAAAAAAAATCATGATTCTGAAGCTTAAAATACATAATTATTTTAGACGAATATGCTTGCACTCTTTCACTGACTAGATCTATTTAAAATAATGTAGGCCACTTTTTAATAAGACATTTGGCTTTATTAGGAGCCATAAATATCCCCCCATTGCATTATTATACATTATATTCAACATTATATAGTAATGTAGTTCTGACACTAAACTCTGAAAACGTGATTTTTTTCTCAGTTATGTTATTTTGGGTGAACTATACACAATACTTTTTTTGTATTGCGATATATTGTGACACTCCTAGTAATCACATATTGAACGTCAGTTTATTTTATGTTTCTTAATTCATAATTCACAACCATACATTGTTTATATTATAACTAGTCACAGTCTGACCTTTAGGGTCCATCATGTCAGCTTCTGACACAACCAGTAGTGTGAGTTTGGGGCTTTGATTCTCTGCTTGTATTTTTGGGACATTATAGTAATCTTGAACGTCAGTTTATTTTATGTTTCTTAACTCATAATTCAGAATCATACATTGACCTATTTACTTTGGTTAGTTGTTTTCTTTATAACACATTCATTCATTCATTCATGTATTAGTAGTGTGTCGGTCTCCACCCTTCTCTTATATCTCTATGATCTGCTTCAGGTTTCAGCTCCACCTGCCCGGTGAGCGCGAGGCCGCGTCTCAACCCCTCGAGTGCCCTACCCAGTGCGCAGCGTCAGTGGCGTGTGTCATGGGCACGTGACGCAGGCCCGTGTTGCCTAGGCAGCGGCCGAGCGGGGTTTGAGACGCGGCCCCGTGAGGTGAGAGTGAGAGATTCAACATGGCGGCGGAGTTTCGCTCTCTGGCGATGAAATACCATCAACAGTCACGAATGATATCGTAATATCGCATTAAAACAGCCTCAGATCGACTTCCAATCATTTCGGTTTACATTTTCAATATCCCCTGAAGGACATTATATGATATTTCGTGTCATAGCGAGTCGATGGTTGTAACGTATCGTACATTGACGCGGTACTTTCTCTCATTAATGTCGTTTTATTTCTCATCGGGTTAGTCTGACGGATCTGAGGGGGAAATGTGCTTCAGGTAAATGTGTTTTCCTCTCGTTCTGCTTTGTTTTTGTCCTTTTCACCTGTGTTGTCGTCGTCTGATCTCTGACAGTCAGCTGATACACGGTCATTATGCAGATTTAAAGCAAACGCGTCTGAATTTATTCATCATATCATGCAAAACATTACATTTAAAATAATTACACTGTTATACGAATTTGTATTTAATCCTAATGCTATATCACAGTGTTTATCATGGTTGTTTTCGAATCAAAAAACAAATTAAGTCAGTCATTATTTTATTTTCAATAAGCACAAATAAGATCATGTTCACGGTGTGATCTCTGTAAATAATGTAAAGCACAGATATGTTTAGGTTTAGTGGTTATTTATGCTTTACCCTGTTGTTTGTGTTCCTTTGTTGTTGTTGTTGTTGATGATGATGATGATGATGATGATGATGATGCGCTTTAATCTGACCTCAATATCACTGAAAAACACATCACTCATAACCTCACACAGAATAAGCCCATGGAAGCTTGTTTCTGATACGGAATAAAAAAAGGCAATTGCAACTTTTTATCTCACTTTTTTCTTGCAATTGCCAGTTTATATTGCGCAATTTTGAGGGGAAAAAGTCAAAATTGTGAGATGATAATAATAATATAATATAACCCAGCCTCAATAACCTTTTATTTTTTTACTCTGTTGCATTAGTGGCGTGTCACGTGGTTAGTTCCTCCCAAACACACGTGTTAGTTAAGCAAATGCATCAGTGCCTTGTCCAAACATCACGTCACGTATCTCGTGTTGTAGTACTGTAACATTTATATTATAATTCTACTGGATGTCTAATCAGATACTGTCTTTCTAGCCCGAGACAGCTCTCTCTCATATTGTGTGAGTAGCCGTTCTGATAGCATGTGACACAGTGACTGAGGGAAACAGGATAGTGTGTGTCCTCTTTACTCAATGCAGTGAAGCCTGTGTTCTGCAGTGCATTAGTCTGAGTTGCTGGAGGACATGTGCTGGATTCCTGACGTGTGTAGAGTTACTGCGAGCTCCAGCGGCTGTTCTTGACTTCATTCGCACTCGATGTTGCGAGAAAGAGTTGTTCAGCTGTTCCTAGTCTGAAAGAAATTGTGCATTATCCAGCAATAAAGTATCAGGGCTGCACGATTAAGCAAAAATAAAACTCAGATTGTGATTATCACTTAGTGCGATTATAAAATGGCAAAGGCTGTGATTTAATCAAATAAATATATGCACGTATTTCAGGGTGAAGCGCGGCACTGTGTTCATTTACACGCGAGCAGCTCATGATCTCTTTGAGTCGCTTTAAGCTAATGTTTTATATTTTTCTTAAATACTAATAAAAATAAAATATTACAATAGAAAAAAAAAACGATTTCCTGTTTGTAGACAATAGGCCATAATCATGAATTTCAGAGTCAAAGTCTGATGGAATCTTTGAAGGCAAACCTGTGATTCTATGTGATACGCACTAGAAGTTTGATGTTTTATCCCTAGTTCATGTAAACCTGCACGAATGTTTTCGATGTAAAATGAGTGCCTGTACCACTCGCGGTAACCTAAAGCTAGTTAAGGATTTAACCACCATCTGACTTTTCAAGCTACGCAGGGGAACAGCTTCTGGAAACCTAGTAGTGGCACACATGATTGTTAATACTTACTGATGTTTGCTTGCATGCAAATTATTTATTGATCAAATCTAGTAATTTCAAGGTAAATAAAGTTTAAAAAAAATCTCCCAAAATATTGCATTAAAAAATAGAAAATTATGATCAAAATTAAATAAAATAAGCTTTCTGAAAAAAATACAAATAATTTAAGTATAATTTTAGGGCTGCAGTTCATTTTGACCCCGAAGGGAAAGATGTGTTACATCTGAGGGTTAATATACTTACTAATGTTTGCTTGCATGCATATTATTTATTGATCAAATCTAGTAATTTAAAGGCAAATAAAGTAAAAAAAATCTCCAAAAAAATTACATTAAAAATAGAAAGAATATTATCAAAATGAAATAAAAGAAGCTTTCTGAACAAATGTAAAAAAAAAAATGTTTAGGGCTTCGGGTCATTTTGACCCGCGAGGGAAAGATGCGTTACGTGCTGATGAATGCTTACATGCATGATATCAAATGAAGCTCTTGTTGATTTCTTCTGTGTAGGTGATTCAGATTAGCGGCGTACCTCAGGGCTCCGTCAGCGGCCCGTTCACGTTCATCATGTCCTCGGCCCCGAAAGCTCCTGATCTCTCGGGCCGGGACGATCTCTCCATCTCGTCTCTGCTGTCCGGAGACCTGGAGGAGGAGGAGGGCGAGAGAGCGGACGATGATCTGGCCGATCTGGAGGTGAACCCGTACGACGGGCTGCCGTTCTCCTCCCGATACTACAGTCTTCTGGAGGAGAGGAAGACGCTGCCCGTGTGGAGCCTGAAGTTCAGTTTGCTGGAGCACATGGAGGAGCACAGTATGATCGTGCTGAGCGCGGATGGAGGCTCGGGGAAGAGCACACAGGTGGAGCACAGCTCATCCACATCACACACACGCTGATTCCCCATCAGGGTTTGAAATTAACACCCGACAGATGTTATTATGTTTACTCACTTTGCTGGGGAAGTCAAATCTGCGCAGATTTAGTGCAAATACCTGAGTCATCATGATATATTAAATACAGCGTATTACACAGAATCTGCTCATATCTGGCTGGCTTACTTGAACACACACGTCACTACGCAACAAATAACAGCGCGCTTGTTCATTTGCATTGAAGCAACAGCGAAGATTAAAAAGCATTTGGTAAACAGAAAAGACATTGTTTTTTTTAATGTTCTTTGTACTGTATTGATCTATCCACCTATCTGTTCTGTTTCATCCCATTCTATTCTATTCTATTCTATTCTATTCTATGGTTTTATTCAATTCCATTCTGTTCTGTTCTATTCTATTCTATTCTATGGTTTTATTCAATTCCATTCTGTTCTATTCTAATTCTATTCTATGGTTTTATTCAATTCCATTCTGTTCTATTCTATTCAATTCTATTCTATGGTTTTATTCAATTCTATTCTGTTCTATTCTATTCAATTCTATTCTATTCTATGGTTTATTCAATTCCATTCTGTTCTATTCTATTCTATTCTATTCTATGGTTTTATTCAATTCTATTCAATTCCATTCTGATCTGTTCTATTCTATTCTGTTCTATTCTATTCTATGGTTTTATTCAATTCCATTCTGTTCTGTTCTATTCAATTCTATTCTGTTCTATTCTATTCTATGGTTTTATTCAATTCCATTCTGTTCTGTTCTATTATGGTTTTATTCAATTCCATTCTGTTCTATTCTAATTCTATTCTATGGTTTTATTCCATTCTGTTCTATTCTATTCTATTCTATTCTATGGTTTTATTCAATTCTATTCTGTTCTATTCTATTCTATTCTATTCTATTCTATTCTATTCTATGGTTTATTCAATTCCATTCTGTTCTATTCTATTCTATTCTATGGTTTTATTCAATTCTATTCAATTCCATTCTGTTCTGTTCTATTCAATTCTATTCTGTTCTATTCTATTCTATTCTATTCTATTCTATTCTATTCTATTCTATTCTATTCTAGCCTAGTTTGATTCTGTTGTATTGTGCTCTACTGTTGTGTTCTATTTCTGTTCTCTGACGTGGCTCTTTTTCCTCTCGTGTGTGTGTGTGTGTGTGTGTGTGTGTGCAGGTTCCTCAGTGGTGTGTGGAGTACGCTCTGTCGCACGAGTTCTCTCAGGGTCTGGTGTGTTGTTCTCAGCCGTACGCGGCGGCCGCTTCCAGTCTAGCGCTCAGAGTAGCGGATGAGATGGACCTGAGTCTGGGGTTAGAGGTCGGATACAGGGTCCCACACGAGGACGGGTGCACCCCCGACACTATCCTGAGGTACACACACACACACACACACACACACACACACACACACACACACACACACACACACACACACACACACCCCCGACACTATCCTGAGGTGCACACACACACACACACACACACACACACACACACACACACACACACACACACCCCCGGACACTATCCTGAGGCACGCACACACACACCCCCGACACTATCCTGAGGTACACACACACACACACACACACACACACACACACCATCCTGCAGTACAAAGTTCAAAAATTCAAAAATGACAGAATTTTTTTTAATATATTTCAATGAAATTCATGTACTATATTTTAGTTCGATAATGTTTTTTTTAATATATTTTGTATTTTTAGGGGACTTTATGGTACTGAATTACATTTATGCTGTATTAATAATCCATTCATTCATTTTTGACCGCGAGGATCACAAGAGTGACTATTTTTTTCAGAACCATTTAACCAGTTCGAATCATGTCCATGTTTTGTGTGTGTGTTCACACAGCAAGTGCCAAAGCCTTTACCGAGTTTCGTTCCGTTCCGATGGAGTCAAGCATGGCGTGAGAGCAGCAGTAGTAACGCTTGTGCTGTAAACCTGCAGGTTCGTGACGGACTCGCTCTTGCTGGAGGAAATGATGTCAGACCCTCTTCTGCGTCAGTACGGGGTGTTGGTGATCGACGAGGCTCAGGAGCGCACGGTTTCCACAGATGTTTTGCTAGGGCTCCTGCGTGACGTGTGCCAGCAGCGCCGCGAGCTACGGGTGCTAGTGCTAACCGATCCCGCCAGCGCGCACACCTTCGCTAGCTTCCTGGGAGAGAGCGTGCCTCACCTCAGCGTTCCCGCGCTAGCCTCCAGCGCCGAGATCCTGTACCGGGACCCGCCCACAGGACGTGACCTAGCAACCGCTTCCTGTCACATGATCCTGGATCTGCACCGCAGGGGGGAGCAAGGAGACGTTCTAGTGTTCCTCCCTAGTGTTCAGGTGTGTGTCTTTCCCCAGAAAACAAGACTTAATATCGTTTGGAATTTTACTCATCTAGTAAATGCATTTTGATTTAAGCGTTTTTAGATATTTGGACTGGAAACCAGACATAAGCATGTTTGCAGCGCTCCTGCTCTCCTTATGTAGATCACACACAAACAGTGTCACGCCCTCCTCCAGTCCCTGAGCAAACAGAGCTCGTTCTGCAGAGACACTCGCTGAAGTTTCAAACGCTTCTGATTTCACTGAGCTGATGTAAAGCTGCATTTGCTGTTGAAAAGTTAGCGTCCTAAAGCTAAATATACTTTTGCATGCGTTATTCACAGAGTCAGCTGAGCAAACTCATCTATACTACTCAGACCATTACAGAGGACTAGATGTTTATCTATCACAACCAGACAGTCTCAAAAACACGCTTTGAAATCGCTGGTGTTTCTGACGTCACAAACTACCTTGTAACCAATCAGATCAACGTGTGATCGTCAACCAGTGGATCTCTGAGCTGAGTGAGTGAGTGGAGGCGGGGCTCATTTGCATATTCATAGAACCGCGCATACTAAATGAGGCGAGGGTGTCGAGTTACATTCAAGATATTTTAAGGCACAATGACATTATTTTTCAAGGAAAAAACGTTTAAATATGTCATTTTGATGATCAAAGGTGAGTTTTAAGGGATACAGTTATTGACTACAGGGGGACTTTAACAAAAATTAAAAACATAAAAATGTTGCTTCTCAAATAAATGTATCTTTTGTCTTGTTTTCTGTACAAATAATCCCCAAACTATATTTACTTACAAAGCTAAATGACCAAAGATTGAGTGAGTTTATGCTTAAACCAAGAAGAAAATGCTTAAATGTGTCATTTTGGTGATCAGAGATGAGTTTTAAGGGATACAATGAGACCGAGATGTGTATTTGAGCAGGCTGTTGTTGTGCTTGTCAGGAGATCCAGGAGTGTCGAGCGGCGCTGGAGAAGGAGTGTGTGTCTCTGAGCTCTCACCTGTCGTCTCTGCGTGTGATCGAGCTTCACGCTGGCGGCGGAGGCTCGTCGCAGGAGCTGTACGACCCCGAGAGCGTCGAGGACGAGCAGGAGGACGCGCAGGAGGATCCGGCTCACAGACGCAGGGTCGTTCTCACCGACGTCTTAGGAGAGGCTTCGTTCTCCCTCCGTAACGTCCGCTACGTCATCGACACCGGCGTCCAGCTGAAGACCGTGAGTGTGTGGAGATCGTTTAGGGCTTTATAAGTCAGTAGCAATACCTTGTAATTAATACGGGACATTATAGGTAACCAATGCAGTGATGATAGAATTGTTGTTATATGATCATAGTTTCTTGATCTAGTAAGAACTCTAGCGGCGGCATTTTGGACTAACTGTAGCTTGTTTATTGAGGATGCAGGACAACCGGCTAATAAAGCATTACAGTAATCTAGTCTCGAGGTCATGAATGCATGAACTAACTTTTCTGCATCAGAAACTGATAGCATGTTACGTAGCTTAGCAATGTTTCTAAGGTGGAAAAAGGCTGTTCTTGTAACATATGAAATATGATTTTCAAAAGACAGGTTGCAGTCGAGTATAACACCCAGGTCTTTTACTGTAGAGGATAAAGTAACAGGACATCCTACTATATTAAAGTTGTAGAGTGAGAGGTTTTGTGGGCGGTTTGTTGAACCGATGATTAGTACTTCTGTCTTGTCTGGATTTAATAAAAGAAAATTACGCGTCATCCAATCTTTTATATCTTTAACACACTCTGTCAATTTAGATAATTTAGCGTTTTCATCTGGCCGTGATGAAATATAGATTTGACTGTCATCAGCATAACAATGGAAACTAATTCCATGTTTCCTTATAATATTTCCAAGTGGCATCATATATACTGAGAATAATAGAGGGCCTAACACAGATCCCTGCGGCACTCCATAGTTTACTGGAGTTATGATCGATTTTTCTCCATTTAAATAGATAAAATGGTAGCGGTCAGATAGGTATGATCTGAACCAGCTTAATGCTTGTCCTTGAACACCAGTATAATTTTGTAGTCGATCTAAGAGTATTGTGTGATCTATAGTATCGAACGCAGCACTAAGATCGAGTAAAACTAGTATTGAGATACAGCCTTGGTCAGAAGCTAAAAGTAAATCATTTGTGATTTTAACGAGCGCAGTTTCAGTGCTGTGATGCGGCCTGAATCCTGACTGAAACTTTTCATAGATGTCATTTTCTTGCAAGAAAGAGCCCAGTTGAGCGGACACCACTTTTTCTAGTATTTTAGACATAAAAGGAAATGAACAACTTCAAATGAATTATACTGGATAAGCTAACACAAACACAACGCGTCAGTGACGTCACCCTCATGTCTCGCGCGCCTCTCGACACACCAAACATGCATGTTTTTTGCATTCGAATGTGCAGTTTTTTTTGTTTGTTTTTTGACGAATATTCGAAATTGGAAGTTGTATTTGCCAGCCCTAGTGGAGGTCAGAGTTCGCGTGGCTGTGGCGTTCAGTGTTGTTCACCCTGCTGTTCCTGCACAGATCTACAGCCCTCAAATCCGAGCGGATTCACAGCTTCAGCAGCCAATCAGCAGACAGCAGGCCGACGCTCGAGCCCGCAGGGTCAACAGCAAACTGCCCGGTGGGTAAATACACACACCTTATTAAAGTGCCCCTATTAGTATTATTTTTTGGAGATTATCTTTCATGCAGTGTGTAATAAAGCTGTTTGTGAATGTAAAAGCTCTGCAAAGTTTCAACAATCAAAGTGCACGAAAGTCTCTTAAAAGAAAGAAGTGATTCTGAACCGAAACGAGTCAGTAATTCAGTCTCACTTCCTGTTGAACCTGCGTAGGTTTGTATCTAATTTGCATAATGCCCGCCTCTGGTCTTGATTGGCTGAGCAGCTTCTCTTAGCCCCGCCCTCAAACACTGTAGTGTCTCTGAGACTGGAAGAGTTTGGTGGAGAGGCGGGGCTTAGAGAGACTGAATCCTCGATGGAAGCGTTTCAGACACTGAGAGGAAAGAGCTGACGCTGCAGTGGAGATTATGAATTAAACTTTAAGAAATTAGTGGGGTTTTTTTTACCTTGAATGCATTTAAACCTGTTTTAGGAGAAATTAAAACAAAATTAGAGACCTATAAAATAGCATAATAGGGCAGAAAAGAGAACCTTGTTTTGGACCCATGTGACCTTCTTTTGCTGAAATTTTACAATGAGTGAAACTGAAGCTTTAAACGCATCATAAACATGGTCCATATGTGCTTCTGTGGTGCTTATTCAGTCCCATTCACTGTCATTGTATAGAAAATATCAATATAAGCATTTTATACCCAATCCTAATTGTATTTATTTAAAATATGATTAAAAGGAAGTCTGATGTTTACATTTATATTTATTCATTTAGCAGACGCTTTTATCCAAAGCGACTTACAGAACAATAGAAGCAGTGAAACTAACAATAGACAACAATATGCAAGTGCTGTGAGCCTTCCCAGTTTAATCTAACGCAGTACATGTACTCTTTATATATATATATATATTAGTGCTGTCAAACGATTAAAATATTTAATCGCGATTAATCGCATTAATGTCATAGTTAACTCGCAATTAATCGGCTTGCCCTGTGCAGATGCTTTTTATTGAAAACAACACTGGCATATACTGTTCAGTTTCACACTAACATTCTCACTCGGAGCAAATAATGGCATCAGAGACTTCGCATCAGCTGTGTGTGTGCTTGGCCATCCGGTGGTGTTTCAGACTGGACGTGCTGCGATGATCGCTCAGTTCACAACGGCGAAACACAATACTTACACAATACAAATACTTTTTAAAAGTAAACTTTCCATTCAGAATCTTATTGGCATCCATTTCGGCGTCTCGCGCTCGCCAGCATAACGTTAGCCTACTACTCTTCGGCCGGCTCGCGAGCTCAAACAGGAGTGTGCGGCGTGCCTGTTGTGTCCAGTCTAGCTGGAGCCGGTGTGCTGGTGTAGTTTTTCTAACGTTACTAGTCGTTGCAACAGCATGTGAAAAAAAAAACTACAAAGTTTGCTAGGCCAAAAAGAACGTTAATCTCGAGATAAGAAAATGTACGCCGTTAAAATGGGTTTCCGTTAATGCCGTTAATAACGCGTTTAACTGACAGCACTAATATATAGATATAGATATAGAAGATAAAGTGTTAGTATTAATGGATCAAGTGTTGCCGAAAAAGATGCGTCACGGACTGGGTTCAGTTGAGTTGATTGGTCATGTGATTGAGCTGATTGGTCATGTGATTCATTGAGTTGATCGGTCATTCATCGGCCATGTGATTGAGCTGATTGGTCATGTGATTGAGCTGATTGGTCATGTGATTGAGTTGATTGGTCATGTGATGGTGTGTTGTGTCCGCAGGTGTGTGTTTCCGCCTGTACTCTCAGCTGATGTACGAGGAGATGCCTGCGTCTCGGTGTCCAGCGGTGGCCGAAGCGAACCTCAGTCACCTGGTGCTGCTCCTCAAGAGACTGGACATCGCAGACATGGGCCAGTGCAAGTTCCTGGACCGGCCGGGTGAGAGCTTCATTCTGTATTCTTCATTAGCTTCCACTAAGTGGTTGTTAATCTTCCTGGGGTCCGCACAGCCATACAAGACAAAACATACAGATAACATACAACCAAGAAATAATTACACTAATCAAACTGTACATCTTCGCAGTAGCAGCACATCACACACACACAACATACATTTACACATATACTTTACAGTGTCTTCTAAATACAGACGTGCTTTTACTTTTTCGTATGTTAATTGGAACCATATTCCAAGCAACAGAACCTCGATAAAGCACAGATTCTTTCATGAAGTGTGTGTGTGGACAAGCTAAGAAGAGTTGAGCTTTACTCACTCGACGCGTTCTGGTCGTGTCTAAAACCCACAATACAAGTTTATCAGAAATCCAGAGCCCACACCTGTGTTCACTCTGACAGCACATGTAGATTTAGTTTTAGTCATAGTCTTTTGACTAAAATGCCTTTTAATTTTAGTCATATTTTAGTCATCTGAGTTTTAGTTTTAGTTCAGTTTTAATCGACGAAATACAATAAGATTTTAGTCGACTAAATCAACAGTAGAATTTAATTGACTTAAATATAATGGGTTTAATAGTTTGAACATGCAATACAGACACAGATTTAACTACTGTGACTTTAAAAACATCTTACAATTAAATAAAACCACTTCTCCTTTTCAGTAATTGATACATGCATTCTTTATAACAACTTGCACACATCATTCTCTATTCTTTCTGGCATATTTATTTGAATAAATAAAATAAAATAAAACCTTATGAAAGCTATTAAAGAGCAGTGAATGCCTTTCTGTTTCTCTTTAGTAGTTTGATTAATATTAAGTGCACAGACGGCATTAGGTTTATTACGCACTGTCTCTTTAAGACCGAGTGTGCGGATCCAAGTGCACCACATGTGATATTCTCACTGTTTACGTTCTGTAACATAACCATCTGTGTTTACGAGAATACTCTCCAGAACTGACATCTAGACATAATGTTGTGTGTATTTGTCCATTCAGACGCTAAAGAGAGCTCAGTTCAGGACCCGCTGTATAGCTGTCTATGTGTACGCCTGCACGCTTCAGGTGTGTGTGTGTGTGTGTGTGTGTGTGTGTGTGTGTGTGTGTGTGTGTGCGCATTTTTTTTGAGACATGCATCAAACACATGCCAACCCGTGTCCCACCGTCTTGATCAGCACGTGACAGTTCGGATGTGCGCATCTACCACACACACATCAGTTCTTCGTCTAGTTCTTATTCGTTGACGGAAATGTCAATAGATTTTCGTTATAGTTTTTGTGCTTCAAAACCAGTTATCGTCTCGTTTTCGTCTGTGGGAAAATGTCGTTGACAAAAATAATGCCGTAATTATTGGTTCCTTAAAGGGATAGTTCACCCAAAAATGAAATTTAGCCCATGATTTACTCTCCCTCAACTCATCCTAGGTGTGTATGACAGTCACAGTTATATAATAAATGTCCTGGCTCTTCCCAGCTTTATAATGGCCGTTTCTGTTTTGAAGTCCATAAAAGTGCATCTGTCCATGATTAAAGCCCTTGACGCGGCTCTGCAGGGGTTAATAAAGGCCTTCTGAAGTGAAGAGATGTGTTTGTGTGAGAAAAACATCCATATTTATAACTTTATCAACTAAAATAACGAGCTTCCGGCAGACGACCGTACGCATCGACTCACGCCACGAGAGAAACACTGGGACCCGAAGCACAACTTAACGACGAACGCGGTTGCCATTCACTCCCATTATAAAGCTGGGAAGAGCCAGGACATTTATTATATAACTCTGATTGTGTTCGTCTGAAAGAAGAGTGTCATACACACCTAGGATGAGTTGAGGGAGAGTAAATCATGGGCTAATTTACATTTTAGGGTGAACTATCCCTTTAAGCGTCCTTGAGCCCTGGGAAGGCGCTAAATAAATAAAACGTATTATTATTATTATTATTCACACTGTCTAACCAGCAAATCTAGAGCTGGAGGTTCCTGTTGCATCCGACACGATCTGAGTGTGTGTGTGTGTGTGTGTGTGTGCAGCTCCTGAGGCGCTGATGCAGGCGCTGGAGGATCTGGATTATCTGGCGGCTCTGGACGACGACGGGAATCTGTCGGAGGTGGGAATCATCATGTCTGAGCTTCCGCTGGAGCCGCCGCTAGCTAAAGCTCTGATCGCGTCCTGCGAGTTCGACTGCGTGAACGAGCTCCTGACCGTCGCTGCCATGCTGACCGGTACACATCTCTCACACTGGAGGACTGATTCACACACACAAGTGTCTCTAGCGGGGCCGGGTATCGTTTGACTTTGAACGATTCCGATTCCTATTTCGATTCTGCTTATCGATTCCTGATTTCTATTCCAATAAGGTAAAAAAATGACTTGGATATCATCCACATTTAGTCTTATTACAAAACATTTCATTGTATCTGAATATCATCAACAGGCTAAAGAACACTTACAAGAGGAGCGTTTGCCTGTGGTCTAAAAACACCATAGAAGAACAACTAGCCGAACTAATATAAACTTCAAGCATTATTAAAGACAATAAACACTCAGTAATTAAAAAAAGATCAAACAAAAAATTAGCAATCGCAACAAATAGACACAGCTGAACAAAGGTTAGGCTTTAAAGGAGAAGTTCACTTTTAAAATGAAAATTCTGTCATCATATACTCACCTTCATGTTGTTTCAAAGCTGTATGAATTTCTTTCTTCTGCTGAATAGAAAGGAAGATATTTAGAATAATATCAGTAACCAGTCAGTTTTTGGGTCCCATTGACTTCCATAGTAGGAAAAAAATATACTAATAAATATATTATTCTAAATATCTTCCTTTCTATTCAGCAGAAGAAAGAAATTCATACAGTTTTGAAACAACATGAAGGTGAGTATATGATGACAGAATTTTCATTTTAAAAGTGAACTTCTCCTTTAAGAGCTGCACGGATCCAATATACTGACACACATGAGGACAGAAACCAGAGTCTCTCGCGCTTCAGTGGTTTAAAGTCATGTTGAAATGCTCACCAAGGAATCGATAAGAGGAATCGGAATTTTTATTTCATAACAAGTGTCCGATTCCTGACCTCAAGTGTCCGATTTTCGATTCCCAACCCTAGTGTTTAGTGTGTGTTTGATGACTTCCAGCTCCGCCGTGCTTCACAACGCCTCCGGCTGGCAAAGAAGAGGCGGCTTCGACACACAGACGACTCTTGCTTCATCCCGAGGGAGATCACATGACCCTCATCAACGTCTACAACGCATATCTGCAGCGTGAGTGACATCATCGCACCGGATCACGAGAAACTGAAGTGTCCGAGACCGCTCCCTATACACTATATAGTGCACTATATCCTCATAGTCATACACCATAGACTATACACTATATAGTGCACTATATCGGGCGTCGGCCATTTTGTAGTGGTGTCCGAAGTGGTGACATCATTCCCCACATTCCTTCACTACTTTTACCCACAATCCTCTCTGAATTCGAGTGTACATTCGATGTACACTTGCTGAAGCACTATTTCCCACAATGCAATGCGGAGAGGACTGAGCGAGCGGGTTTAAACCAGAGATTACTTTACAGCTTTCTGATTTCTGCTTTAACATTTATTTCATGCTAGTTTTAGGGGTTTCTTTATACCTTTTTTTTATTAATCATTACTTGAATAAAACATTAAAATATTGAGGCAATATTATATCGATGAATTTCACTTCATTTCGTTCACTCTTGCAGATATAGTGCACTCAAATGCCACATACTATATAGTGAACGAGTGAGCGGTTTGGGTCAGCTTGTGTCTGTGTCCTCAGATAATGAAGATGAGGTCTGGTGCAGGACGAACTTCCTGAACGCCTCTGCGCTGCGATTGGCTGTGGTGATTAGGGCGGAGCTACTGGAGGTGATGCAGCGAATCGAGTTGCCCGTCTCTCCCCCCGCCTTCGGTTGCCAGGACAACAGCACTAATATAAAGAGAGCTCTGATATCGGGATTCTTCCTGAAGGTAAACGCACGCGCTCATACTGAGCCGGTTGAATGGCTGAAGCACTGGATTCTGATTGGCTGACAGACGTTCCTCATTCCTAGTGTGGAGAGCCACTGTCGAGTTTAGTTACAAGTGTGACTGGAGTTAATGAGGGCCGGATCTGGGCCGACACTACTGTTATGTTTCTGTCTGGGATAGTTGATTCTGATTGGCTAATGATTGCGCTGAGATGACTGCACATGATCAGTTTGAGTCCCCGGTGTGTTTGATCCTCAGGTTGCTCATGACGTGGACGGCTCGGGGAACTATCTGCTGCTCACACACCGGCACGTGTCTCACCTCCACCCGTTCTCCTCGTACCGCTGTCGCCGGCCCCGACCCGACCCGCCCGGCTGGGTGCTTTACCACGACTTCACCATCTCACACGACAACTGCATCTGCATCGTATCCGAGATTCACCCTCAGATGTGAGTGTGATGGCATCAAATCCCTGTGCCTGTCTGTGAGTGCTTTAAAGGGATAGTTCAGTTTAAAATGAAAATTAGCCCATGATTCACTCGCCCTCAACTCATCCTAGGTGTATATGACACTCTTCTTTCAGATGAACACAATCAGAGATATAAAAAATGTCCTGACTCTTCCAAGCTTTATAATGGCAGTGAATGACTGTTTCTGTTTTGAAGTCCATAAAAGTGCATCTATCCACTTTTATGATGGACAGATGCACTTTTATGATGGACAGATGCACTTTTATGATGGACAGATGCACTTTTATGATGGACAGATGCACTTTTATGATGGACAGATGCACTTTTATGATGGATAGATGCACTTTTATGATGGACAGATGCACATTTATGATGGATAGATGCACTTTTATGATGGATAGATGCACATTTATGATGGATAGATGCACTTTTATGATGGACAGATGCACATTTATGATGGATAGATGCACTTTTATGATGGACAGATGCACTTTTATGATGGATAGATGCACTTTTATGATGAATAGATGCACTTTTATGATGGACAGATGCACTTTTATGATGGACAGATGCACTTTTATGATGGATAGATGCACTTTTATGATGGACAGATGCACTTTTATGATGGACGGATGCACTTTTATGATGGACGGATGCACTTTTATGATGGATAGATGCACTTTTATGATGGACAGATGCACTTTTATGATGGACAGATGCACTTTTATGATGGACAGATGCACTTTTATGATGGACAGATGCACTTTTATGATGGACAGATGCACTTTTATGATGGATAGATGCACTTTTATGATGGACAGATGCACTTTTATGATGGATAGATGCACTTTTATGATGGACGGATGCACTTTTATGATGGACGGATGCACTTTTATGATGGACAGATGCACTTTTATGATGGACAGATGCACTTTTATGATGGACAGATGCACTTTTATGATGGATGGATGCACTTAGAAACGGCAATCCACGGCCATTATTAAGCTTGGAAGAGTCAGGACATTTTTTATATCTCTGATTGTGTTCGTCTGAAAGAAGAGTGTCATACACACCTAGGATGAGTTGAGGAAGAGTAAATCATGGGCTAATTTTCATTTTAAAGTGAACTCCTCCTTTAAGCTGGTTTAATCTGGACTTGTGTGTGTTGTAGGTTGGTGGAGCTGGCGCCTCAGTACTATCTGGAGAATCTTCCTCCCAGTGACGGCCTGGATCTGCTGATGGGCCTCAGACTGAGTCTATTCCCTCCGGATGATCAGGACAAGATCCCTCCGGATAAAAGCCTTGAGGAAGCGAGAGAAGAGTCCAGCGCAGAGACGTGTAGTGTACAGTAACCGTTCAGATGTTTCAGTCGCTGGAACACACACACACACACACACAGTCGCTGGAACACACACACTCAGTCGCTGGAACACAGTCGCTGGAACACAGTCGCTGGAACACACACACACACACACACACACAGTCGCTGGTACACACACACACACACACACACACACACACACACAGTCGCTGGTACACACACACACACACACACACACACACACACACACACACAGTCGCTGGTACACACACACACACACTCGTCGCTGGAACACACACACTCAGTTGCTGGAACGCACACACACTCAGTCGCTGGAACACACACACACACAGTCGCTGTAACACTCACACACAGTCGCTGGAACACACACACACAGTCGCTGGAACACACACACACACAGTCGCTGGAACACACACACACAGTCGCTGGAACACACACACACAGTCGCTGGAACACACACACAGTCGCTGGAACACACACACACAGTCGCTGGAACACACACACACAGTCGCTGGAACACACACACACACAGTCGCTGGAACACACACACACACACACACACACACTCAGTCGCTGGAACACAGTCGCTGGAACACACACACACTCAGTCGCTGGAACACACACACTCAGGCCGCGGTGCAATGAAGAACTCCAGATGAACTCAGATGAGCTTTAATCAGGCTCAGATCTGTTATTTCTGTAATTGACATACTATAATATATATATTTATATATATATATATTTTTAATAGTGAATAAAGACATGTTTCTGGATCAAGTAAGGGAAGTGAGTCCAGCAAACACACTATCGGCTTCCTGCAGCCAATCAGATGAAGCTCAGTCATGTCCAATCACATGATTAAGACTACAGTCCAATCAGAAATAAATGCAGTTTTACTCGTCTGTTATTGGACTCTCTCTCTCTCTCTCTCTCTCGCTGAAGTAATGACTCGGCTGGCAGTCTGTAGTGTGGAAGCTTGTTTCTGCCATGTAATTGCGACTTTTTAATCTCGCAGTACTGCCATTTTTCTAGGAATTCTAGGATTTTATTTTTCACAATTCAGACTTTTTCTCAGATTTCTTTTCTTCTGAGAATGAGGTAAAGTCAGAATTCTGGGAAAATTTCAGAACTGAGAGATTTAAACTCAAAATTCCAGGGGAAAAAATCTGAATTGCGAGATTTCATTTCAGAATTCCGGAAAAGTCAGAATTGTGAGATTTAAACTCAGAATTCCAGGGAAAAGAAAATCAGAATTGCGAGATATAAACTCAGAATTCCAGAAAAAAGTTAGAATTCCAAGATTTAAACTTAGAATTCTAGAAGAAGAAAAAAATCAGAATTGCGAGATTTAAACTCAGAATTCCGGAAAGAAAGTCAGAATTGCAAGATATAAACTCAGAATTCCGGAAAGAAAGTCAGAATTGCAAGATATAAACTCAGAATTCCGGAAAGAAAGTCAGAATTGCAAGATAAAAACTCAGAATTCCAGAAAAAAGTTAGAATTCCAAGATTTAAACTTAGAATTCTAGAAAAAAAATCTGAATTGTGAGATTTAAACTCAGAATTCCGGAAAAAGTCAGAATTGCAAGATATAAACTCAGAATTCCGGAAAGAAAGTCAGAATTGCAAGATATAAACTCAGAATTCCGGAAAGAAAGTCAGAATTGCAAGATAAAAACTCAGAATTCCAGAAAAAAGTTAGAATTCCAAGATTTAAACTTAGAATTCTAGAAAAAAAAATCTGAATTGTGAGATTTAAACTCAGAATTCCGGAAAGAAAGTCAGAATTGCAAGATATAAACTCAGAATTCCGGAAAGAAAGTCAGAATTGCAAGATATAAACTCAGAATTCCGGAAAGAAAGTCAGAATTGCAAGATATAAACTCAGAATTCCAGAAAAAAGTTAGAATTCCAAGATTTAAACTTAGAATTCTAGAAAAAAAAATCAGAATTGCGAGATTTAAACTCAGAATTCCGGAAAGAAAGTCAGAATTGCAAGATATAAACTCAGAATTCCGGAAAGAAAGTCAGAATTGCAAGATATAAACTCAGAATTCTGGAAAGAAAGTCAGAATTGCGAGATTTAAACTCAGAATTCCGGAAAGAAAGTCACAATTGCAAGATTTAAACTCAGAATTCCGGAAATAAAGTCACAATTGCAAGATTTAAACTCAGAATTCCGGAAATAAAGTCACAATTGCAAGATTTAAACTCAGAATTCCGGAAATAAAGTCACAATTGCAAAATTTAAACTCAGAATTCCGGAAATAAAGTCACAATTGCAAAATTTAAACTCAGAATTCCGGAAATAAAGTCACAATTGCAAGATTTAAACTTAGAATTCCAGAAAAAGTCAGAATTTTGAAATATAAGCTCAGAATTGCAAGATAAAAAAAGCTAATTAAGATTTTTATTCCATGGTGGAAATAAGCATCCCTAAAGCTGAAATAAGCAGTTGGAAACGTGTAATCCTGCATCCGCATCACTAGTGTGTGTGATTGTGTCGATACACACTCCTGCGCCGTCTGTCACACACACGTGCTCCTGTACGGACTCTTATATTGGTGTTGTGTTCTCGTAAACTCTCGGTCGCGGTGCATTTCTCCATGTGTTGTTGTGTGTGTTTGTTCTCCTCTTCAAACTGCCCATTCAACCAGAACTATAACCAGAACTATATCAGTGTGTGCATTAATGCACGATAGCATTCTGTTTACTACGAGCGCTCCTCTGCCTCTGTAAACGCTAATGAAAGCACATTCCCTCCACATGAAAAACATGCTTTCGTAAGTCATAATTATACGATGAAAAGTCTATATAATTACTTATAAACTCATAATGACACACTGAGTCGAAATTGAAGACATTCTAAGTCAGGCTTAGTTTCGACTTTATCTCATTATCACTTAGTATGTCATAATTTCAACTTTTTATCTCATAATTATGACTTGGTATGTCAATTAAATTTTTGTCATTATATTGACACATCTCATTATTTTGACTGTCAATTTTAACTTTATCATAGAATAATGACTTTGTATGTCAATAATTATGTAATAATTTAGACTTTTTACCTCATAATTGACTTACCATGTCATAATTTCAACTTTTTATGTCACAATTGACTTTTCATCTCATAGTTTGTAACTTTTTCCCAAAGCATGATTTCCCCTTATGTGGCAGAAATGGGCTTTCATAGGACGGGTTCTGATTGGCTGCCAATGTTTTAATCATTCCTCTTAGAGTTAGAAACCAATACTAAAACTCCAGTTATTGTGAACGGGCTTCTGGTCCACGATGAGCCGCACAACACCAGCCTCCGCTCTTCACTCAGCCTTCCCACTGAGCCGCACACTTTCAGGATGATCCCTTTGGTTTTCTGGAATCATGGTGTGAGTTGATGATCTTCCTCGATTTACTTGACGCTCGTGAAGCGACGGATCGACACTGGATGTTCGGGGTTCAGTTTGTTTGAACCCTATGACTGTGTTTTGTGCTTTTAGAGGTCGTTTACTCCTTGTGTTTTGTATTTTTCTAAATCTTGTTCTCTCTCTCCCAGAAGACTCTGTATTTTGTGTGTGAACTCTTGAGTGTACAAATGTGACTTTAATACAGGGGAAATCTGAACACTAATTAAAAGTTGTGGTGCTTTTTGAATTCCAGTATAGCAGATGTGTTTATGTCTATAGATGTGTTTATGTTTATGTCTATAGATGTGTTTATGTTTATGTCTATAGATGTGTTTATGTTTATGTCTATAGATGTGTTTATGTTTATGTCTATAGATGTGTTTATGTCTATAGATGTGTTTATGTCTATAGATGTGTTTATGTCTATAGATGTGTTTATGTCTATAGATGTGTTTATGTCTATAGATGTGTTTATGTCTATAGATGTGTTTATGTCTATAGATGTGTTTATGTCTATAGATGTGTTTATGTCTATAGATGTGTTTATGTCTATAGATGTGTTTATGTCTATAGATGTGTTTATGTCTATAGATGTGTTTATGTCTAGATCTCTCTTATTTTGCTTTCCTTTACATTATTTAGTGTTCCGGGGCAAAAATCACCTGCCTTTAAAATTGCTCATAAATCTGTCATTATGTTATATTATCACTAAATATAAGATTCAATCTTTTTTTTAACTTGTTTTGTGTCAATCAGAGTCAGAATTGAGAGATAAATTCAGAATTCCAGAAAAAGTCAGAATTGTGAGATTTAAACTCAGAATTGAAGGTAAAATGACACAAGCTGTTGAAGCTCCGCCCCCTGTGCCAGGAGCAGCAGCTCATTTGCATTTAAAGGGACAGACACAAAATGACGCATTTTTGCTCACCCTCAAAAAGTGACAATTTTAACATGCTATAAATAAATATCTGTGGGGTGTTTTGAGCTAAAACTTCACACACACTCTGGGGACATCAGACACTTATTTTACATCTTGTGAAAAGGGTATTTTAAGGGTATTTAATCCTCTCCAGCTAATAGTAATGTACATGACATCTCTAAAATGAGATTTGAATCAGATTTTATTGAAGTCTTCAACAACAGATAAAGCTTTGAGACACGAACATGTCAGATCAAGGCCACAGTCGAGCAAACCCGAAGTAACGTGCTTTAATGATTATAGTGGGTTGTCGGCTTCATCTCCACAAGAGAAAGTCTTCCTGGAAGCAAGGATCTGCTCAAACGCATCACAGCTCTGCTTTAATCAGAAGAGTGTTTTCTTAATCCAGATTCACACTGGGTTTGACTCCAGTTCCGGCGGTTTCGAGGCTTCGTCTTCATTTCTTCTCAGGTTTGGCCTCCAGCGGCTGCCCGATGTCTTTCCCTCGCAGCTTCAGACCTGGATCAACAAGTCGAGTCTCTGTCATTTATACAGCGCTTTAACAGTATAGAGTTTCACAGCAGCTTTACAGAGATAACAGCAGATCACAGTAACAGAGATTGGCTTTACAGCAGATCTAGAATAAAGTTATTGTCCAGATAAAGTTAGTTTTGATTGATTCACTTCCGTTGTAAAGATCATTAGTTATTAACTTAGGGACCGCTAACATGACACGACACACATACTAATATTTATGTCATAATTTATACTTTTTATCTCATATATATGACCGTGTCATAAAAAAAAGTGTCATAACTTTGACTTGTTTATCATTATTTTGATCTCATAATTATGACTTAGTATGTCATGACTTTTTTGTAATTTAGACATTTAATCTCATTATTATGACTTTGTATGTCATAATTTACATTTTTATCACATAATTTTGACTTGGTATGTCAATTTCAACGTTTTGTCATAATTTCGACTTTTTATCTCATAATTTATTTCTTTTCCATAATTTTGACTTGTTTATCATTATTTTGACTGTCAGTTTCAACTTTATCATGTAATTATGACTTAGTATGTCATGAATTAAGTAATTTCAACTTTTTGTCATAATTTTGACTTCACTCATGACTTTTTAAGTATTAATTTATACTTTATCTCATAATGACTTGCTATTTTTATATATCATAATTTATATATTATTTATATATAATCATTTATATATAATCATGATTTGAAGGTATGTCATAATAAAAAAAAGTCAATTTTGATTTGTTTATCATTATTTTGACTGTCAATTTCAACTTTATCATATAACTGTGACTTAGTATGTCATGAATTAAGTAATAATTTATACTTTTTATATCAAAATTATGACTTGGTATGTCATAAAAGCTTTTAATGAAATTATTTTTGTCATAATTTTGACTGGTCTCATAATTGACAGCATAAAACACAGGCAGGATGAGCTGCTTACCAATGGCTCTCTCGATTTTGCCCATGACCTGATTATTGGGGATGGCCTTCCCACACTCGTAGTCGGCGATGACCTGAGGCTTCTCACTGATTTTCTGGTGAACAAACACAGAACATATTTCTGAAGGAGCATTTCTGATCAACTTGATAAAAAAAAGGCGAATTATGCAGAACTTTAAGTCTTAATATAATTTAAACGGATGAGTTATACAAACATTCACCCCCCTCACAGTCGTCATGAAGGACAACATTAGCTTTATAGACCAAAACCACTTTCTGCACCAGACTGTAAACATGTGTTTTTCTGCTGTAAAGTTGGGCATTTTAACATGAGGGATTATGGGTAATGACCCTCTTCTGCAGCCGGCCTCTAGTGGCCAGTGGATGAACTGCAGGTTAAGTCTCTTCAGTGTTGATTCGAGAGAGAGACTGAAGGTTGCGTTTGCATTAAACACACGAGTCGTGACAGAGACGGCTCAGGCTTACAGTGGCGAGATCTTTCTGCGTCAGACCCTGGTTCTGTCGGCCTTTCTGGATCACCTTCCCCACTTCCAGTGGCACTCGCTGGTGATGGAGCTCCTCCGTCTCGTGGTCCAGTTTCGCCGTGTTCTTCGTCACCAGATGCTGCTTGTTCTGACCCGCCGACCCTGAGATAATAACAAGTCAGATCTGGGAATACTGCTTATATTATCAGTGCACATCATGATTGTGTTAATAATGAATCAGAATAAGTTCCATCTCTTCTCTGATGATGAGGGCGGGGCTTTAACCTGTCACTCACATGAGATCAGCCAATAGCAAACCACAACCAACCAATCAATTCCCCTCAGACACAATCAAGCCCCGCCCACATGTGTTCTTGTTCCAGAAGCGTTTCACTCGATATACGACACACGAGTTTCATGATGACTTTAAACACGGACACAAGAGAAGACGTCTAACCGTGATGATGGCGTTTTCTATATGAGATTAGACATACGCAATATTCTAATCACATAGTGGATATGAACTGTCATCTTTATGTCACACAAAATATCAATGCCGTTCTGAAAAAGACAACAAAGGGGAAAAACACAGATATAGAAACACCTGAACATGTTCACTAAAGCCACGCTTATAATCTCTGAATGTGTTTGATTCAGGTCACAGCAGAGGAAGCACTTTTTGTTTTTTATTAATGGGTCAGTCTGTATTGAATATACTGTGAAAAGCGCTATATAAATAACCTCTGAGCTGTCGGAAATACTGGAGAACTGGAGCTTGTGTGACTTCTCCTCACTGAGGGTCGTGAACATCTAAAACACTCAACCATCATGGATCTGGGCATAAGAACCTGAAACACATACTCACACTTTTACTAATGACATCATTACAAACTAAAGCTCATTTCTTGAGATAACCTCAAAGTTGGATCAACTCAGTGAAAAAATGTGGACTTTTGAGGGTTAAATGTAAAATCAGTGTCCGAATAGGAAATAGATTAAATGTTGCATATGATTAAAGATAAAGATGATTCCTCTGATGTTATTGAGTCACAGCAGCTTTACTGTAGATGATGATGATGACGATGTGTGAGGTTAAAGGTTAAAGGTTCATTAGATGTTGTCAAACACACTCCAGTAAACCTACAGTCCAACATTAGAACAAACTGACAGATGCATAAAAGTATTATATTTCTTTACATTTTTTGGTGGTCTCGACATCATCTCCTCGCCTCTGAGCGGCAGCGACCGCCTGGAACACACACACACACACACACAACATGTGCAGATTTCATTAGTCAGTCTATTGCCATGCTTCACATTTCCCTAATAGTATACTTTATTATATTTGAAATATATTCCCTTTTTCACTAGTATATTGCAAATATACTAACAAAAATGTTTACCATCTTTAAATATATTAAAAGCATCTAAATAGTTAAAAGCATTATTAGCATCACGCTTTTGCCCATTTTCACAATACAACTTTTAACACACTTTAAAAATAAAACATGTAAAATATACTTGAGGTGAACATTCGGTTTATTTTTTTTAAAGTGTATTTATTTGCACTTTATTAAAAATATATTTTAGGTATATTTGTAACTGTGCTGGAAATGATCACTGTAACAATGCACTGAAACTGTACTTTCAAAACACATTACAGTATTTCGTACAAAGTATAGCTAAGTAATATTTGTTTATTAATGTGCATTTGTTATTGAAGACAAAGTGTGCCATGTGTAATATTTGGAGTAAGTCAAAGGTATTACTGAGCATATGCTTTTTTACTCAAATATAATACACTTATGGTATATCGCTTGTATGTTTCGAAGACACTCGTTATGAATTTGTAATGTACTTGTGTAACACAAATAAAGTACACTTTAAGATCACTAATCAAGCATGTAATTAGTCCCTATAGGCATATACTTAAAGTATACTAAGTATACTTGAAGTTGTTCCAATTTAGTACACAAAAGTACACTAAATACACAATTTAATCACAACTAAAATATACTTAGTACAAAATTAGCTGTTTCAAAACAGCACGCTTCAACTGAACTGATCATTAACACTGAAATCTACTACATTAGTAAGGCTGCAAGTGTACTCAGCATCTGTGGGTTTCACCAGGGTTGCTTTCAATGCAAAAGCACTTTCGACACTACATCTTCTTTTACATTTCAGACACTGTTTCTGTCTGTCACACAAGAACATGAGAATGAAACATGTGACTGTCTAGAGTTGTTATGGATCGAGATAATATTCTATTTTCGGTTATAATTAGTTAACATGAACTAAGATTGAACAATACTTCTACTGCATTTACTCATCGTTTACTAATTTACTAATACGTTATTAAAATCAACATTAGGTTGTTAACATTAGGTAATGCACTGTGAACTAACATGAACACACAATGAACAGCTGGATTAATTAACTAACATTAACAAAGATAAAGACTGTAACAGATGTATTGCTCATTGTTAGTTTAATACGTTAACTAATGAACCTTATTGTAAAGTGTTACCCATATTTCATTAGTCATATTTTATTGCCATGCTTCGCATTTGCTTTCAATGCAAAATCAGTTTATTTGTAAAGCACTTTCACATTACATCGTGTTTCACAGCACTTGTTTCAAACTTCAGACACTGTTTCAAACATCAAGAACATGAAAATGAAACGTAACTTTCTAGAGTTGTTATGATCGAGAGAATATTCTAGATTCCAGCGCGCGCCACGTGTTGGCCAGCCGAACCCGAACCCGAACTGTGATCCGGATCATCAGAACACACTCACCTGTCTGGATTTAGACTGAGAGGCAGAGGGGTTCTTCTTCCTCAACACGGTCACTGTGTCCCAGTCGCTCTCGGCCATGCTGTCTCTCTCTCTGTGTGTGTGTGTGTGTGTGTGTGTGTGTGTGTGAGATTAGAACCAGATCCGCTGGAGCAGAGACTCACTGAACGCCAACAGCGACACCCGCAGTTCCAGCCGTCAGTCTGCGTGACGTCAAAATGGACACTTCTGGGAATATTGCAGTATTTATTATAAATGAGGTGTTTTTAATATACTTTAAGACAAAGCATGTGTAAGTTCATAAGTCGACACCATTGCTGAGTATTTCCTCCTTAAAACTGCAGTGAACCAAAGACGCTTTGAAATCGCTGGTGTTTCTGACGTCACAAACTACCTTGTAACCAATCAGATCAAGTCAAGTCAAGTTTATTTATATAGCGCTTTTCACAATGCAGATTGTATCAAAGCAGCTTCACAGTATTAAATTAAAATAATACATCAATGTTTGTTTCTAGTTGGATCAACGTGTGATCGTCAACCAATGGATCTCTGAGCTGAGTGAGTGAGTGGAGGCGGGGCTCATTTGCATATTCATAGCACCGCGCATACTAAATGAGGCAAGGGTGTCGAGTTACATTCAAGCTATTAATTTTCAAGTTAAAAACATTTAAATATGTCATTTTGGTGATCAAAGATGAGTTTTAAGGGAAAATATTATTGACTACAGGGGGACTTTAATTCATGTGCCTCGTAATCTTGAATCAGAATAAGTTCCTCTTGCAGCATCTCTTCTCTGATGACGAGGGCGGGGCAACCTGTCACTCACATGAGATCAGCCAATGGCAAACCACAACCATCCAATCAATTCCCCAAGGCAGTGCCTCCTCAAAAAAAAAAAAAATGGATGAGAAATCCATTGTACAAAAATAAAACAATGCAAATATTATGCAATATGGCATTAAAATGTCTATAAATCACTCCTCTGAGCCCAAAGAGTTTTAACAGACCTCCTGAATGGAGTAAAGTCATGTGACACAAGGCAGTTCCTCCATTGCTATAAATCCCGCCTCTCGTTTTCTCGTTTAATTTCGTGTTTGCAAATCGTTTTTTAAAAACAAACAAACGTATAATTAAAAACATACAAACGTTTGTTCCATTGTTCCAAAAACAAGAGGAATACCTTGTATCGCTTAATATGTGATCATTTAAGGCCATTAGTATATTTTGTTATTAATTAATCGACACATTAAGTTGTGCATATGATTCCTTAACGCAGCATTGCAAGATGGGAACGATAATAAATACAAACATTTGGTTAAATTTGAGTTTAAGGAAAATTCGTCGACAGGAAACAAAAGTTGCGTGAAACGCTTTCAGGAACAAGAACAAATGTGGGCGGGGCTTGATTGTGTCCGTGGGGGATTGATTGGACAGTTGTGGTTTGCTATTGGCTGATCTCATGTGAGTGACAGGTTATAGGGATCTTCGCCGTGACGTCACGACGCGCTCTGGTTGGCAGAAGAAAAGTAATGGCCGCTTGCTTCGCAGCGCAAACACAGAAGAAAAATGGTTGTGTCGTGCTGTGTGATCGGCAAGATTGGATACTGTACTGTGTGTGTATCATCTGTGTACATACCCTTATATATTAAGGGCAAATTATTGTATTTTAATACATTTTTACGTGTCAACCAATGTTATATACAGGGCCTAAAGTTAACTTTTTTGACCACCAGCCACTGTGACTTTTTACCAGACAGTTTTTTTTTGGCCTCATAAAAGGTGAAAAAAGGAATTGCACAAACATTTCTTCTTTAACTTGTAAGAATACACATTTAAATTCTGTCAATTTATTAACGAGATCCATACAAGTAATAACTCTTAGAATACAGATATAGACCTAGTGCAGCTCGTATGTAAACAAATCACACGCGGCTGTGTTCATGGCTGGGCAGCTGTTAGTTACAGCGTTCAGGAACCGTTAAGCAGAACTAAATTAATATTACTGGTAAAGTTACCGGGTAGGCTACCGGACATTTTCTCACCGGTTCCCAACTCCCAACATCTGTGCAACTGTCATTGTACTGTAGCCTATGTCAGCGTTGCATTATCTCATCTCATCTCACCAACAGTTTAATACTTAACTCACACATTCAAACGCAGTCAGAGAAGGGCCTCATCTTTCTCTCCGATCACATACGTTCCGAAACACTCAAACTGCGCTGCTTTCACAGATGCTTTCTTTACTAATGTGCCGCCACATTTTTTTAGCTGTAAATCCAACGAATTTGCTGACTTCGTTAGTCAAAGAACAACAAAAAATTCTCACTCAGGTGATATGGATCAGGCAGAGAACATGAACCCTGGTGGTTATAAAAGCTTAATTATATCTCTTTTTAGCTTCTTCGGACAAATAATTAATATTATGCTGACAAAACACAGGTAGACTGCTGTGACTTGTTGGTTCTTTCTGCCAACCAGTTCGCGGCCACGCCCATATCGTGACGTCACATTTGACTCCGGCGAACATCCCTATTCACCTTATTCCGGAAGTAGCACTGGGTGGCGCCATGCGCGTAATCTCACTTCCTGGTTTAGCTACTTAGCGCTTTGTTTGCCCTGGTCCAATCTGTTATTATCTGTCTTGATATATGTAGATAGACTATAATATTATAGCCAAATGCGTTGGCCTATGGTTATTAACAACTGCTGCAACGTACTAAAGTATTTCACTTGAAGCTTTTGAAACAATGCCACAATCAAAATAATTTAATAGCTGTGTCTTTCTAATAGCTATTACTTAGTTATGAAGATGTGCACAAACACTACTACATGTAAAGTTTGAAACATTATTACACCACAGTTTGTTTGCTTAATCACCAGATACATTTGCAGTGTATAGCCAACAGATGAGAAAACAAGTAATAAAAACTCTGTGAGTGTTTTAGCGCAATTTTTTCACGTCATGGGATCACAACACTAAGAGATAGTAAATGAAAGAGAAAATATAAAAATACCCCAAATCGCACGAAAATAACACCCAAAACACACATAATTAAATCGTGCATTTATTAGAACTAGTTTCGGTGAAGAAATGTCACTTTTCCATTTTCAGTGGAAAATGAATAGGAATTGTATTCTGTATTGGCGAAATATTTTAGTAACATATGATAATTACTCATGATAATTATATATTTCTCCAAATATACAACAATAGTTTTATAGGTGAAAAGGCAATATTTTTCTTATTTCTCTTCATATAAAGTTTTAATTATTTTTTGTAGCATAAAGGAAAGATTTTTTATCAATTCTTTTTTTCTAATATTATTTTAAATTTTAGAAGCTATCGATTGCAATTTGTTTCAACTCGATAGCTATTATGGTTGCAGAGAAATTTGCAAAAAACGGATTTTTTTCTGGAATTTCCAGGACATAACATAATGCCGAAAACCCGAAGTCTCTAGGTGGTCTGGTTGAGGAGTAGATAGAAGTGCAAGATTGGTGCGCACAGACAGAACAGAAATCATGAGTTAACAATCGCAATTTTGTCCGGTGGAAAATTGCGCTAAAATAGCCACGAACTGGTGTAGAAAGAAAGTAGAGCCTCAACTAGATGAACAAGAGGGTAACGTTAGCTTAGCTAACTGCTAGCTGCAATTTCTTATGGTTTGATCTCTAACACAAGTAATGGCTGTAAAATAAATCCAGCGACTGAATTCTAGAGGACCATAGCTTTCAAACAAGGTATAGCATGTGTATGTGTCCTGTAGTGAGACCATTACAACATTAGATGTTTGTGGCTATTATGTAGGCTAAACACTACACATCGGCCGGGCTGCGATCAGACAGGCAGACGGGTCATATAAACACCTAAAAGTCGTTTAAAAATTACCCCGAGAAACAGTGCATTGCTGTGCTGTTGATACACACGTACATAGCACATTTGGCACAAATTAGCTTATCTTATGTGACATTTTATCAGTGAGACTTCTCTGCAGTTCTCATCGAAATTGAATGAGGGTCCGCTAAACCGGAAGTTGGTTTACAACGGAAGTACTGGACAGAAGTAAAAGTGGGCGGGGCGGAATAAGGTGAATAGCCTCGCCCACATCACCAGAGAAGGGAAGAGATGCAGCAAGAGGAACTTATTCTGATTCAATATTATGAACACAATAATGATGTGCACAGATAAATCGTTTAGAATAAACCCTGCAATATTCCATTCAAAAACAAAAAACAAGAATTTGTATTTGTGTTTGACTCCTGCAGGCGGCGCTGTGCTCGCTGGTGACGTCATATCCGCTCTGGGCGGCAGCAGCAGCAGCTTCACTCTCAGGCCGGGAAAACCCGATAACAAGCGAACAGAGAAAAACACTGAGAAATCTCCATCCATCCTGCCGAGTTTTTCTCTCCGGTGGAAATATATCGATATATGTGATCTGAAGTGACAGTCATACGTTTAATCGGTGAGTTATTCGCGCGCTCCGTGCGGTTATTCGTGTGTTTCGCGGCGGTTTGTCGCAGGATGTCTGAGTGTTTGTGTCGCTTTGTTCTGAGGAGCAGCCATTTTTAATCGCCTCACACATCAAGAAGTCCACTCAAAACCCTCATTAACGCGTTGATTACTCAATATACCGGGCTATTTTAATTAAACACCCGCGACACTGGCGATTCTGCCCATGTTTGAAGCTCGTTTGTCGGTCCTGCTGAAGTTTATACATCAGAAGCGGCTCGCGGCTAATCTCCGTTAGCATTGCTAAGGCTCTCAGAGAATTTGTCAAAATCTCGCAGATTATATCAAATATCGTTATTAATCAGCACTCGCATGTATATTTACAGACTCTAGTGTGTGTTCGTGTGGATCACATGTGTGTGAAATGAGCTGTTTGTTCAGGAATCAGGCTGGAGAGCTTCTGTTTACATCTCATGCTAACGGAGTTCGTGTTGTAACCGAGAGATTCAGTGGAAGTGAATATAACGAATCTCTTGATTCACTAACAGCAGATTGTAGTTTAAAGAGTGGATTTGACCGATGTGGTTTTATTTAGCCTGGCACCAGTTTCATATTTCGCGAATAAATCACTCTGAGTCCACAATCATCGTCTTGTGTAATGTGTGCTTGTTTTCTCCGTATGCGTGTATTTCTCATTTCTGTCTCATGTTTGAGTCTGAGTTTAGCTCTGATGATGATGATGAAGGACATGTATCTGAGTGGAAATATAACGCTTTGTGTGTTAGTGTTCACGCACTTGATTTCTTTTCAAGGTTAGGTGTCTTTGTCCAAGTACTGAGTAATATTAATGAATCACATGTATTTACTGTATAGTTAGGGTTAGGGCTTGGTTTAGGGTTAGTTATTGTGTGTATAACTGACTGTTATTACCCGAGTAACACACACTGTAAAATAAAGTGGTCCCGCTTCATATTAGGCGTCTTTAACTGGTACTTGCATCAAAAACATAATTATGTACAGTGTGTTTATTGTGTTGATGTTGTGAAACACTTGTGCTGCTTTACAGTAGTGTTAGGGACGTGTGTATATATAAAGAAACAATAAGTGCTTTGTATGAAATGATTTATTTAAATGTTATCAGTTATCACAAAAGATACTTAATATAAGATGGGACCAATACATTTGTGTCTTCATAGCTTCACAATCCAAAATAATTGAGACATCTTTTCTGGGGCTTTATTTCGACTGTCAGTGAATCTCCTTTCTCTAATAAACATTTAGATGTCTCCAGTGTAAATTGAAGGTTAAAGCTGAAGATTATTTCCTCGTTTGTGAAGGTTTATGGGACAGGAACGCAGATGTTTCGCAGACGTCCACGCTGCTCTTCTCCTCAGAGCGGGCGGTGTGTGTTACAGAAACACCATTAGTGCACGCTTCGAGATGTGTGGGCATTATTCCTTTAAAGCGTTAGTTCATCCGAAGATCATCGTCCTGACATCATCCTCATGTTCTCCAAACGCAAGACTTTTTCATCAAGATATTTGTCCTGAAATCTGACCCTCCATTGAAAGAAAGTCCATGTAAAATCTCCTGAAGTGACGCGACTACTTCATATGATGAACAGATTTAATGTAAACCTTTAGTCACATAAAAACTTTGATCAGCGCATCAAATATAGTGCAAAACATGCTTTTCTTACTCAGTGTATTTGTCTCGTTTCCAGTCCAAATATCTGACAATTTTTAAATCAAGATGTATTTACTAAAGTAATAAAATGACATAAGATATTATGTCTTGTTTTCTGGGGAAATAAATCAAAATTAAATGAGTTTTTGCTGAAAACAAGCACAATTATCTACTAACAGGGTCAGAAAAATCATCTTGTTTCTATTTGATTTAAGATTGTTTTTCTGACCCCATTGGCAGATAATTTAGCTTTTTTAAAGCCACAAATCACTTAATTTTTTATAATTTCCCCAGAAAACAAGACATAACATCACTTTGGTTCTTGATGTTTGAGCTTCTGCTTACCATATTTAATTTGTGTACTTTTACAGTGTCTTTGTACAGTTTGTGAAGCATGAAAGTGTTAAATGTGTGTTGTTGTGCAACACTTCTGTTGTCTTGAACATGATGTTGCTTTGACCTCGCGCTGACATCTCTCGACAGTCCAAGACTCTGGTTTGGCTTTAGTGTGTGTCTCCACCTGACCTGGCTAATAATCTGTCCAAGGGTGTGTTTTGCTGTTGACCAGCTTTGAGATGTGTCTGATCAGATCCTCCTCGTGGCGCTGAAGCCGTCACACAGCACGGTTCAGTCTCGTACAGGTGTTGATTCTTCTTCTGTCGTGTCTTTCCACAGAAACAGACGGTACTGAGGAAGAGGTGCAAAGAAAAATTCCCATACTCGATGACATTACATCGCAATGTCCGATCGTTTGGGGCAAATAACCAAGTCCAAGGATGGGAAAAGCAAGTATTCATCACTCAGCCTATTTGACAAGTACAAAGGGAAGTCAATAGAAACTCAGAAAACCACAGGTGAGACTCCAGAACTCAATATTCAGACATGACATGATGTGTAGTTCTGTCTGGGAGCGATTGATACTCTTATCAGGGTTCGGACGAGATGCTTAAAGTACTGGGATTTGACTCTTTGATATTTAAGTCCTGGAAAACATGAATTCCATGAAAAAAAAATGAAAAAAGTAGTGCTTAAAGTCCTGGAATTAGATATTGCAGCATCTGTACGAATCCTGTCTTATTCATGCATTCAATTAATCTCAAATATTTCACATAGATGTCGTGTTCCTCAGACTTGGAGTCGTCCCCATGCGGACGTCATGCATTCAAGCTGTCGTTCAGTAAAATGTTCACTGATTTCATAAGGCCTTTCATTAAATGTCAAATTGCTTAATATTCACATGCATCTCATCCACACCATGTGAGCGTCATCAAGGCGTCTCGTGTGAAATTATATATATGATGATCGCTTTATATTCACGTTTATCCCCATCTGTCCTGTGTGTCCCATGATAGTCAAGCCAAAAATTATTCAGACACCAGATATCATTTTTGATATTTTTTACTAGTGTGTGCAGTATAGTTCATTTCTGTAAGTGAGGAGAGCAAAATAAAGTTAACTGTGACATATAATACCCAAATATTCCTCATCCAGTGAGACAGTCTAACAGAAGGACGGACAAAACCAGTCAAATATCAACTGACACCAGATCTATAGTTCATTTATGTAAGTGAGGAGAGCAAAATAAAGTAAACTGTGACATATTATACCCAAATATTCCTCATCCAGAGACTACCAGTGACAATTTGGGACCAAAAATGATTGGGACACTTTGAGCTGATCATGTTCTGCTGAAGTGTGTTTTCTTTAATTGCTAATGCTCTTTTTACACACAGACTGAACACAATGAAGCATTGCTTGGTGATTGGTTGAGCTAAACTGGTGTTATCTAATTGTGTAGTTAAATTTAACAGCTGACAGATATTCAGCATAATTCATGTGTGAGACAGTCTAACAGAAGGACGGACAAAACCAGTCAAATATCAGCTGAGTTCTGCTCATATTTTATTACCATTTTCTAAACTATAGCGAATAAACTGATAATGTGAGAAATGTTGAAGGTGTCTGAATAAATGTTGGTTTGACTGTACATGATGTTGGTTTGACTGTATGAAGTTTCCCTGTACATGTGTCTGTTTTGACCGCCTCTCTCCTGTCTCCTGCAGTTGTTGCACGACATGGCTTACAGAGTCTTGGCAAAGTGGCCGCTGCCCGGCGCATGCCTCCTCCCGCTCACCTGCCGAGCCTGAAGTCTGAGAGTAAAGGAAACGATCCCAACGTGTTTATCGTGCCCAAAGACGGTACAGGATGGGCAAACAAGCAGGATCAACCCGATCCAAAGAGGTCAGGCCCGAGTGCTCAGTAAAACATTTCTAGTGTGGCCTGTGTGAGGACAGATGGTGAGCGGTAGAGTGTTTTGAGTCGTTTGTCTGCAGTGATTGTCATGCAGAGCGGCTTGTGTTAAAGTCCCGCTGTATCCCTTAAAACTCATCTTTGATCACCAAAATTACATATTTATATATTTTTCTCCTTAAATATGCCTTAAAATATCTTGACTGTAACTCGACACCCTCGCCTCATTTAGTATGCGCGTTTCTATGAATATGCAAATGAGCCCCGCCTCCATACACGTTGATCTGATTGGTTACAAGTAGGCTTGGCGCGATAGTCGGTGTTACCGGTGTTACACGGTGTTCAGTCGCAACACCGGTTGCATCACTTGCCCACCGCAGCACCGCAAAAAAATTTTTTTTTAAAGCAATTACGCAGTATCCGTATTTTCTGTCACCAGTTGACTAGCGTTGTATGATCACGCTCAACCATTCAAGCGCGACAAAACAAGAGACCGCGCTGTAAGTCCTGCCTATTACACACACACGCACACACACAAGGAAAAGACGCGCGTCAGTATCGAGTTCTCTTTTCGGCCTTGAACAAAACATAACACACACAAATTATGCCAAAAATGTCCGTTTTGTCGAGTGTTCTCATAAGAGCAAATTATTTAAATAATATCATAAATGAATGTAGAGATTTGTGAGAAAATGGGACGCGTGTCAGATGGAGTGTCATTAATGTTAATCAAAAAACAAAGGTAAGAGAGTAAATTACTCACTCAGACCCGGCGCCAGGAGGATTAGTATACCGGTAGCCTAATAATCATAAATACACTCTCTTGTGTGCATGAATGAATCTTTTAACACATCTCCGGCGAACGGCTTCTTCACGCAAAATAAACACTCTTCATAAAGCGCAGTGAAATTCATGTGGCGTTTCCTGATTGAACGAGGTTGGTCGTTAACTTCATTTTATACGTGCAATTCACACGAGCTCTAAACGAATGTGAGACTGCTTTGATTAGTCAAACTTACTTAATGAAACAAAATCAGAGGGAATAGTTTCTTTAATGTTTTTTTTTCTTTTCTTTTTTTTTTTTACCGGTTGGCCACACGGCTTTCATAATTTTCAGTTAGGCTAGTGCGGAGACCAGGACAGGTGTTGTGCCGAATTTCGACCCCCTGCCGAATTATTACCCCCCGATCGTTGAAGTCAGTAGCCTACCTGATTGCCTAACCGGGTTTCCCGATAACGATGTATCTTGGATCTTAAGAGCGTTCTCTATGTGCAAGGTTACGCTCGTCACACGCCGCAGTTCCACGCGCGTTTCCCAAAAATGCACTTAACATGAATGTGCGAGAACGCATTCGTGATACTTAATAGTCGCTGTCCATTCGCGAAGTGCTGAAATAATAACATGCGTTTTTCAAGAATAATAACGAACCCACCATTCAAACACTGTGGTTGAATCCGAAATCGCGCCCTATACACTCAAATAGGGCGTTATTGTTCTCAACATAATCTCAAGCAGTGAAAAATAGAGGACACGGACAACGCGCTGAAAGACAGGACCGAGCAGGTGATATTTAATATGAAACAAAGTCTCAACTTTCAAATTTGGTCAGTCAAACAAAAATAAAATAGGCCTACCGTTTTTTGGCTCTTTAATGTGTCGTGACAGATTGCCTCAGTTAAAGCCAAGTTCAAATCCACCGAAGTTTTTCAATAACTCTTCTGACTGCTTTATCGCACAAAAATGGTGGAATTTGATTGGTCAGATCGCATGTCAATCAAACTCAATACGAATGATGAATTGACGCCATGTAAAAAAAAAAAAAAAAACATCACTCTAACACCCCCCACCCCCACGATGAAACCGGTAATACCGGTGTTGTCACAAGTCGATTAACCGGTGGGAGAATATTATCACCGTCACATCTCTAGTTACAAGGTAGTTTGTGACGTCAGAAACACCAGCGATTTCAAAGCGTGTTTTTGAGACTGTCTTTGGTTCACTGCAGTTTTAAGGAGGAAATACTCAGCAATGGTGTCGACTTATGAACTTACACATGCTTTGTCTTAAAGCACATTAAAAACACCACATAGACACATAAATAACATTAAAAGCTGGATTTTCACCACAGCGGGACTTTAAAGGGGTGGTATAATACCCTTTTCACAAGATGTAAAATAAGTCTCTGATGTCCCCAGAGTGTGTGTGTGAAGTTTTAGCTCTAAATACCCCACAGATATTTGTATATCGCATGTTAAAGTTGTCACTTTTTGAGGGTGAGCAAAAACGCAACCGTTTTTGTGTCTGTCCCTTTAAATGCAAATGAGCTGCTGCTCCCGTCACAGAGGGGGGAGCTTCAAGAGCTTGTGTGTGTGTCTGAAAATTTCAAAAACGTTTAGCCTTTTATATTTAAACCGGAGTCGGACAAAGATGGAGAGACTCTAGAAGAGACATGTAGAAGCAACAGGACATTTCTGAATGGTTAGTTGATGAATTTATGCAGCTGATGTGGAGTTAACGATCGTCTAGTCATTGATTAGCATATTCTGTCTTGATTATCTGTAAATCGTGTTCAGGGGGCGGGGTTTATGTAAGTGTTGGGGTTTGTGATATCTCTAACCCGGGAGGAATGTTGTGTAGTCTCTACCAGCCGTTTGTTGTAGTCCTTAAAAAGCGATTTCTTTAAAAGCAAATATCTCCCTTTGAACTTTGAGCGTCGTAACTTTATTAACATTATTATCAAGTCTTTTTGAATATTTGAATGCTGAATTTTGCGCATGTTCAATTTAATAAAATTAGGCCTATATATAGCCTATATATACTATTAATAAATGAGCAAAACTTGGCCCCAAAATATTTAATATTTAATTATTTTAATAATCACAATTAAAGTTTTAATTTTATTAAAATGCGTGCACTGATTTTTATTTATAAAATAGTGTTTTCTGTCAGTGTCTGTGCATGGCAAAGATGAAGTTGACGATCGCCATATTCGTAGTAAACGCGCCTATAGAGAGAAATGCACATAATGGATTACATAAGAGAGTAGCCTATTTCTTTTTGTTTTGAATTATTTCGATTAAAGACATTTCAAGCTTTGTGTATTTGAGGATGAGATGCGCTCCAGTTAACGTACAATGCAAGTGACCGCTCGGGCGGTCTATTTTGCTTCTTGTTCACTTTTCATAATCAACATAGGCAGATGGAAAAAAATAACATAACATTAACTAAATGCGCTTTTTCAATGGCAGTAGGCTATAGTTTAAAACAGTACATTAGGCCTCGACTCTCTATTTGTAAAGATTGCTGCACATTCATTTAATTCTGAATTTTGCACACACAAGTTGAAAGGCATTTGTTCAAATCAAGTTCACGGATAATTGTGCATGCATTTATTAATCATTATGATACTAAAATCATAAAGTAGGCTATGCTATGTACAAAAAATCAGATGAGCCCAGAATATGAACGCAACGTTTAATTACACGTTAAGAATTTTCCTTCCATATAGTAAAACATTATAAGAACGTTTAATTTAATTTAAAAACATCCACATGCCGAGAATCAAGAGCACCATCCCCTGTGTTGGGCGTTTGAAATGTGGCGCGTTTACGATGATGTCATGACAGTAGAGGCGGCAACTATAACGATCAGTCCCACCCAGTTTGAAGCGGTACTAACTGCAATGGAAAAGCAACCGAGCTAAAGCGAACCGTGCCGTACCGTACCGTGTCAAGTCGTACCACGCAGTGGAAAAGCGAAGCGAGCCGAACCGTTCCGCGCCGAGTCGAACCGTACCGAGCCGAACCGTGCCGTACCATGCAGTGGAAAAGCGCCATAACTAAAGTTAGAAAAGTCAAATCATAATCAACCAGCCCTTTAAAGAAAGGCATGTGTGTAAAGAGAAAGGGAGATGCTCATTACACAGTGTCAGTCCTGTGTTTTTCAGGGAAGTGTTTTTTTGAAAAGTATGACCCACACGAGTTGTGTAAATCCAAAAATAAACTGGTTGAGGGTGGGGTCCTGGTTACTGTATGATGAAATCGCATAATACATTTACTTCATGTACGGATTGCTCGTGTCAGCGCTGCGTGAGCTCGCATGTGAGCCAGGGATGCCAATAAAAGGCGATGGTGTTACCCGGTAACTCATGAATTTTGACAATACCTGGTTCTTAGAACGTGATATGGCTTAGTGTGATCATGAAATCACGACGGTTGTGTAATAACCACAATCAGATTAATAATCAATAATTGTGAGCGACGAGGTTGTTAATCGAAAGCATTTGCTTCTTTTGAAGCCGTCAGCCCGCATTATTTCAACTTTGTTTAAAATAAATGTTTAACAGTGGAATTCCTGGTGAAAAACTCCATTACCCATGATGCTGTACAGAAAATTCCACCAATCAGAGAGTCGAAACAAGCAAAACACTTTTTAGCTTCGCCCACTGCCATGAATTACGTAATTGATGTCACACTCTCTAAATATTTGAATATATATGCATTTTTTGTAATAAGCCTAAAATATATATATAGCGTGTTCAAATTGTCCCTTTTTGAGGATGAGCAAAAAAACGTGTTGTTTTGTGTGTGTCCCTTTAAATGCAAATGAGCTGCTGCTCCCAGCACAGAGGGCGGAGCTTCAACAGCTTGTGTGTGTGTGTTAGCAGCTCTGATTACCTCTTCTCAACATGGACTCACCCCCTTTGTTGCATGTTCCTGGGGGCGGGGTTTATGTAAATCTTAGGGTTTGTGATGTCACTAAGCTCATTGTAGTCCCTTCAGTCGTTTGTTGTTGTCCTTAAAAAAAATCTCCCTTTGCTTTGAACTTTGAGCGTTGTGTATTTGCAGATGTTGTTTATGCTCAAACAGCAACATTACACACCAACTAAAGTTAGAAAAGTGAAATCATAATCACCCATCCCTTTAAAATGACTTGGTTCTCAAAATATCCAGCTCTATTTTTGTATGTGAACGTCTGTCGTCTGATTGGCTGACGGTTTCGTCTCTGGTTTTCCTCCTTCAGTTCCGTTGCATCTTCAGCACAGCTGCCGGAGTCGCAGCCACCGCTGGCTTTACAGAAATCTGTCTCCAATCTTCAGAAGCCCACGCCAATCACCAGCCAGGAGGTACAGACCCTTCAGCTTCTCTTCACGGGCCACGTTTACATGCACATCCTTTGTTTCAACCCGACTGAATTCATTCCGATTGATGAATCTGAACGTTTATATGAACGCTCAACATGTGATCGGGTTGATGTGCGCGTTTATGTCACAAGATTCAAATCGGAATATATTTTTAGACATGCGCACACTGCACGAGTTTCCCGCTGTTTCCTCATAATAACTATTCTCCTACACTAGTTCTTTATTTGTTTTAAACAGCAGACTTAATATTCCTCCATTTCTGGTCATAATTTGGAGATGATCGTATGAACCGTTTATATGTGCTTATATTGATCACACAGTAAAAATGTCCAGAACCAGTCGTTGTCCTGCTCCACTTCACACACTATTTCTACGTCATTACGCTATGTCTACGTCATTACGCTATTTCTACATCATTACGCTATTTCTACATCATTACGCTATTTCTACGTCATTACGCTATTTCTACATTACGCTATTTCTACGTCATTACGCTATTTCTACGTCATTACGCTATTTCTACATCACACTATTTCTACATCACGCTATTTCTACGTCATTACACTATTTCTACGTCATTACACTATTTCTACGTCATTACACTATTTCTACGTCATTACGCTATTTCTAAGTCATTACGCTATTTCTATGTCATTACGCTATTTCTACGTCATTGCGCTATTTCTACATCATTACGCTATTTCTACGACATTACGCTATTTCTACGTCATTACGCTATTTCTACGTCATTATGCCATTACGCTATTTCTACGTCATTACGCTATTTCTACGTCATTACGCTATTTCTACATTACGCTATTTCTACGTCATTATGCTATTTCTACATCATTACACTATTTCTACATTACACTATTTCTACATCATTACACTATTTCTACATCATTACACTATTTCTACGTCATTACACTATTTCTACATCATTACGCTATTTCTACATCATTACGCTATTTCTACGTCATTACGCTATTTCTACGTCATTACACTATTTCTACATTACGCTATTTCTATGTCATTACGCTATTTCTACGTCATTACGCTATTTCTACATTACGCTATTTCTACATTACGCTATTTCTACATTACGCTATTTCTACATTACGCTATTTCTACGTCATTACATTATTTCTACATTACGCTATTTCTATGTCATTACCCTATTTCTACGTCATTACCCTATTTCTACGTCATTACGCTATTTCTACGTCATTACACTATTTCTACATTACGCTATTTCTATGTCATTACGCTATTTCTATGTCATTACGCTATTTCTATGTCATTACGCTATTTCTACATTACGCTATTTCTACATTACGCTATTTCTACATTACGCTATTTCTACGTCACGCTATTTCTACGTCACGCTATTTCTACGTCATTACGCTATTTCTACGTCATTACGCTATTTCTACGTCATTACGCTATTTCTACGTCATTATGCTATTTCTACATTACGCTATTTCTACGTCATTACGCTATTTCTACGTCATTACGCTATTTCTACGTCATTACGCTATTTCTACATTACGCTATTTCTACGTCATTACGCTATTTCTACATTACGCTATTTCTACATTACGCTATTTCTACATTACGCTATTTCTACATTACGCTATTTCTACATTACGCTATTTCTACGTCATTACGCTATTTCTACATTACGCTATTTCTACGTCATTACGCTATTTCTACGTCATTACGCTATTTCTACATTACGCTATTTCTACATTACGCTATTTCTACATTACGCTATTTCTACGTCATTACGCTATTTCTACGTCATTACGCTATTTCTACATTACGCTATTTCTACATTACGCTATTTCTACATTACGCTATTTCTACATTACGCTATTTCTACATTACGCTATTTCTACGTCATTACGCTATTTCTACATTACGCTATTTCTACGTCATTACGCTATTTCTACATTACGCTATTTCTACATTACGCTATTTCTACGTCATTACGCTATTTCTACGTCATTACGCTATTTCTACATTACGCTATTTCTACATTACGCTATTTCTACATTACGCTATTTCTACGTCATTACATTATTTCTACATTACGCTATTTCTATGTCATTACCCTATTTCTACGTCATTACACTATTTCTACATTACGCTATTTCTATGTCATTACGCTATTTCTACATTACGCTATTTCTACATTACGCTATTTCTACATTACGCTATTTCTACGTCACGCTATTTCTACGTCATTACGCTATTTCTACGTCATTACGCTATTTCTACGTCATTACGTTATTTCTACGTCATTACGCTATTTCTACGTCATTACGCTATTTCTACATCATTACGCTATTTCTACGTCATTACGCTATTTCTACGTCATTACGCTATTTCTACATTACGCTATTTCTACGTCATTACGCTATTTCTACGTCATTACGCTATTTCTACGTCATTACGCTATTTCTACGTCACGTTTACACTCACACACACACACTATCACACACTCTCACCCACACACACTAAGGCGTTTACATGAAGGCTTTTCAGTGCGATTGAGCCGTCAAATTGATTTCTAACGGATTATTTGGTTGCATGTAAACGTAGCCATTGAGAGATTCGAGTTTCCCTCATGATGAGGAGTGTGTTGATGTGATTTGTTCCTCTAGAGCACAAGTACAGGTGGACCAAAGCAATGGGCACAGGTCAATGGAAAGGCAGTAGATCAAGATGGTAAAAATCTGTTTATTCCCATCTCAAATTATTTATTTTTTGAGTGATCCGATGTGGTTCGTTGCGATGTTTCACATTCGTCTGTGTGGCGTTCAGGTTTAAAGGTCTCAAGCCGACTGCAGCCCTTCTCTCACGAGGAATTTCCGACGCTGAAAGCAGCAGGAGAACAGGACAAGGTTGGCAAGGAAAGAAGCGTCTTCGATCCGTCGTATGGGCCCGGACCAAGCCTCCGCCCACAGAGTGAGTCCTCTCTACGTTTACATCATTACATGTTCACTAGAACAAGAAGGAATAGCCAATCACAGACATATCCGATGAGCGCGTGAACACAGCAGCCAATCAGAGGTGTTTATGATTCCGCTCAACAGTGCTCAAAGCCTCACATTTTTACAATTTCAGTATCGACTTGGTACCGAAGTCAGTACTTTTGACAACACTAGTGCCAGTGCATCACTGGTCAATCTCTGTGTTGCTAGGTTTTTTTTAGTTTTTTTAATTTTTTACTTTTTTCTTTTCTTTTTGCACTCAATGATGTGATAATGCCTGTCTAACGTGCTGGTGTTTTGTGTGTTTGTCAGACGTGTCGAGCTGGAGGGAGGGTGGTGGGAGGAACCTTCAGCCTCCAGCTCTGTGTTCTGCTTCTCCTGCCGACCCGGACACCAGGAGCATCGGCTCAGCTGAGGCCATCACTCCTCTTCCTCTTCCTCCTCTTCCTCCATCTTCTTCTTCATCACCCTCCTCCTCCTCCTCTACTGCTGCTGCCCCGTCTCCTGATGTGAAGGAGCCGTCGCTGAGACCCGTTCAGCCCGTTCAGACCCGCAGACCCGCCCCGTCAGCCCTCCAGTACCAGCACCACACCACCACCACATACCACGACATGCTGCCTGCCTTCGTAAGTCTACACACCTCATCATGATAGAAACGCTTTAAAGGTGCAGTGTGTGATGTTTAGCGGCATCTAGTGGTGAGGTTGTGAATTGCACCCAACAGAAGTTAGGGTGGCCGACAGGAAGTGATGTCGTCATCTGAGACAGCAGAGAGTAGCCAGTTCAGCAATGAGGATTCTTTACAAAGATAAATTAACTCGCTGACTTTAGCTGAAGCTTCTTATCACGAAGAACAACATAGAGACGAAGCGCGTTTGTCCGTTCAGGGCCACCGTAGAAATGTGGATGTAAGCGGACCCGCGGTGTGTGTAGAGAGAAATGCCTCATTCTAAAGTAATAAACACATAACGGTTCATTATGTAAGGTAATGTTAGACCACTACCTTATGTATACACCACTGAAAACATAGTTATGTTTATGATATTGCATTTGTCAACAGATCCTCCTAAATATCACACACTGCACCTTTAATTTCAGTTGATGTTATTTGAGCAGGTCCTTAAAAGCCTATATAATATATTTTAATTCGATAATGTTTTATTTTATTTATTTTGTATTTTTAGGGGATTTTATGGTACTAAATTATATTTACGCTGTATTTATAATCCATTTCTTCACTTTTTGAGCAAAGACCTGAACATTGTATTTCCAACTTAAACTGTGGTAAATCTTGAATGCTTTAGAGCGACAGACTAAAGTTTGATCTCTTTTCAAAGACGACACTTGGCAGATTATTGCTGAAGTGAAAAAAAGTTTAAAAAAGTGAACTTAAAAAAAGTAAAAGTAAAAAGTTTATTATGAAAAATGTGCAAAAATGTTTTATAAGAAATATATATTTTCAAAAACATGTTTTACTCTAAAGCTGTGAGAGAATCAAAGCCATAAATCTAAATAAGGTGTGTTTGTGGTTGGTTCATCAGATGTGCCCTAAAGAGACCCGTGATGCCCCGGGCTCCTCGGATCACGGCCCGACCGCAGTGGTGGCTCCCGTACGCTTTGATTCCCGGTTGATCTTCAGACCAGCGCCAGAACCTGTCAAGTAAGCCTTGCGCTAATCAATAATCCTGTACAGTTGAGGACAGCTGGCTGAATATCAGGCTTGCTACGATAGTCGGTGTTGACTGTTACCAGTGTTCAGAAGCAGCACCGGTTACATCACTTGCCCACCGCGGCACCACCGATTAAACAGTTTTTTTAGTAATAAAATGATTTAGTTCAGTTAGAGAACAGACACTGCAATTAAAAACTGAAGGTGTCGGCTCAATAAACCGTGATTTGCACGAGTCGCTGCACAGATCAGCAGCAGGAGTCAGATTTCATTAATGAGGACCCAAAATTTGGTGTAAAAGCGCCTATTTAAGCAAATTTGTAATTGTACTGTTTTGTTGTTGTGTGTTTCATTTAGAATAATAGTAATGAACTCGCCATTCAAGCAATGCGCACGTCCATTCATTGGAGTACTTGTAGGAAACTTGTAGTCAATGAATGCAAACTTCAGCATATTCTGAATCTCTAGCATTTAATAATAGACTTCTAACCAACGTCCTCATGTGCAATGAGCAATATAATCCTTCAGACAAAAAAAGAAACATCTTGCTGTAGCTCTAGAGTGATGTACCAGCAGCTCTCATACAAACATAATGCTTGTGGACTTGCGCATATTCTGAATAATTAGTGACACACAAAGCTGCTCTTTTACACAAATAAATAATAAAGAGTCTAAGACTTATGACTTGAAATGTTTGCTGTGTACCACAATCAAAAACAGCTTAAAGTAAATGAACATCTGCAGAGCACAGTCAAAATATAACCCGTTGTTACAGACACGTCCGCGCTTCAGAGTTCTGCCTTTTGCTTTCCGTCAATATTACGTTATTAGAAAAAATTCAGAAAATTATTTTTAAAAAAATCAGAAAATTTATTTTTTTACATTTGTGATTTGATGTAGAGTCGCCCGCGCTACGCATCTGAGAATCTATTTTTTTTATTTTTGTCACCCCTAGTGCTTACGCGCGCATTTTAGTTTCGCTTTCAAATGAGCGATTTAAAAGCCGGTGCCGGTGATACCGGTATTACCAGTGTTCTCACACTTCGATTAACTGGTGGGAAAATATCCTCATCACATCCCCACTGTATAAATTCCTGCTTTTTTTTCCCCCGCAGTGGTGATTTAAGGAGAGAAACCCGATTCCCACGAAACCCCCCGCGCCCTTCGACTCGCCCGATCCGACGCCCGGGAGACCGAGCGCCCCGTCCTGCCATCATCAACCCTGATGACCTGAAGGACCTCGATGAACTGGACAACGACTGTGAAGACGGCTGGGCGGGTGAGCGAACGCTAGCTCTCTTTAGCTGAAGCAGGAGATGTGTGTGTCCACCAGTGCGCTCATGCTTAGGGCTGGGTATCGAGTTCAGTGTTGATTCACAAGCTTGCAGTTTGATGAAGCGTGCTGTGTGTATGATGTGCCCAAATCATGTGTCTGCGCCATTCAGAGACACAGAGACACGCAGAGCATTCATATTTAAATAGTCCTTTTGCCGTTTAATATTCTCACTTTGACAACATTTCATTTGAGAGAAACTATCACCACATCACAGAAGAAACTACACGGCAACCCGTCTAAATAAACGTTTGGTTTAACTAAAGAAGCTGCGATAGGTGTATTACTCTTGTACAGTATAATGTACATCTTGATGTTAATGACACTACTACTAATCATACAATTATATCTAATACTTACTTTCTTCCATGTTATAACTGCAGCAGTGAGCCTCTGCTGTGTTGCACTTGTTTGCCAAGAAATGAAAGGGGTTGTTTAATTTTCATTTGAATAAAAGATAAATTAATGTTTTATTCCTTCATTTGATTACCAGAACAATTAAGATGCTCAACACAGAATAAAAAAAAACAATCACAGGGCCTATTATTGAATACAAATTAATGAAGTTATTTACAAATGAATATATTAAGTTGTTTTTATGGATTCAGTTAATTAGATGTGTTTTTGATTAAACCTTTAAAATGGAATATAGACTAAATAAAACGTAAAGCACAGAACTGGGTAAAAATAAAAAAGGAATTTGAAGAAGAAAAAAAACTTACATTTAATGTTTCATGATTTAAATTAATTACACATACTGTTTGATTAATACAATTTTATTTAACCATCCAGAGAAAAAAAAGGAATCCAAAAGTTAAAATGGGAAAAATGGGATTAACTCGCATTAAACTATGCGTCTTGTAAAGTGTGCTAATCCTTAAATGTGTCTGCAATAACAGTTTAGCTTTCTTTTGTTTTTCTTATCAGCCTCTGCTATAACATTATATGTTCATAAAATTGGTATAGAAAAAGCTATAGTTTAGGCACCGGTGTGGAAGTCACGGTATCGAGTGCTTTTGTGGGACTGGCAGCCCTGCTCACTGTGGTGTTTGTCCTTCAGGCCTCCATGAAGAAGTGGATTATAGCGAGAAGCTCAAATTCAGTGATGATGAGGAAGATCGCTCCCCATGTGTGAAGAACAAGATCTGGTGAGTTCTCGTTTGTTTTAATTAGTGATGCACCAAAAATATTTAAAAATATATATAAAAAAAGTAGCAGATTAGAAAAGGAATGAACCCGGAATGTCATTGGGATCGGGCTCAGTCGGGGTCGAGCTCAGTCGGGTCGAGCTCAGTCGGGTCGAGCTCAGTCGGGGTCGGGCTCAGTCGGGTCGAGCTCAGTCGGGTCGATTAAGGCGTTTACGTGAAGGCTTTTCAGTCCGATTGAGCCGTCAGTCCCATTACTAACGGATGATTTGGTAGCATGTAGCCGTAGCCAGTGTTAGTGGACCAGCGGCTGTAGTTGTTGGGATTGAAGCCGGTTCTGCTCTCATGTGTTGCAGGGATGACTGGGACCACCATCATGATCCTCACTCCTCTCAGAGCTCTGGTGACGTGGCGTTCCCTCACGACCCTGAGGAGGATCCGTACTCCCGCCAGCCGGAGACGCTATCCTCCAGAAAGGCCAACGGGAGACTCTCCTCTGCAGAGGCACAGGTAACACAGGCCTTTCCCCCGAGATCTCTCATGATAGTCAAGGGTTCTTCCAACTGTGTTTAAATGAGGAACGTTTTCTCTCTGTCCTTTAGGGATGAGCACGAATATTCGATCTGAAATTATTATTAGAAAAATAAAATACTATTAGAATTTTACTCTGTTGCTTTGCTGGCCGTGAATGCAGTGAGTCCATGATAAATCCCGAGCACTAACTCAGCTATAGTTAAGTGCACTGGGTGGCGCTGTGGAGCGTGTTTAACAAGTGGATGGTATTTGATCACATAATGTCGTCGTGAAGTTTGGAATTACTTGCGTTAGATGAAAATATTACAAAATGGAATTACTTTTAATGAAATTAATGAATGAAACTGATTAATTAATATCAGCGCCACAATGAGAAATCACATGAGATCTAAACAGCAGTCGAATGATGAAAGACAGCTGTCAATCACTGCAGGGCGGCGCAGATGTACCGCGAGTGAGCCGAGAGGATAGCTTGATAGCAAAATGATTTTGATGCATATACTTCCTTTAAGTTTCGTCGAGCGAGACGGGTTTGAGAACAGAAAACCCAAAGTGCTGTTAGAGACGCTGAAGACCCCAGCGGATCATGATCTGCTCCCGTGTAAATGAACACAGAGCGGCGCTTCACTCTGAAACATGCATTCATCACTCAGATGTTAATGTTCTCCGGTCCTTTAAATCCCCCCGTAGTCAATAAGTTTATCTCTTCTTAACTCATCTCTGATCGCCAAAATGACATATTTAAACGTTTTTTTATGTTTAATTCTTCATGCCTTGTAACTCGACACCCTTGCCTCATTTAGTATGCGTGGCTCTATGAATATGCAAATGAGCCCCGCCTCCACTCACTCACTCAGCTCAGAGATCCACTGGTTGACGATCACACGTTGATCTGATTGGTTACAAGGTAGTTTGTGACGTCAGAAACACCAGCGATTTCAAAGCGTGTTTTTGAGGCTGTCTTTGGTTCACTGCAGTTTTAAGGAGGAAATACTCAGCAATGGTGTCGACTTATGAACTTACACATGCTTTGTCTTAAAGCTTATTAAGAACGGTGTGAACAGCGAGTCCGCGGAGGAGCAGGAGGAAGCGCAGAGACCGGCTCCTCCTCGAGGGAAGTTCGTCTCCGCCGATCTCTCAGCCGTGGAACGAGCTCGCAGACGCCGGGAAGAGGAGGAGCGGAGAGCGCGTGAGGAGAGACTGGCAGCCTGTGCCGAGAAACTCAAAAAACTGGATGAGAAATTCGGCAAACCTGAGAAACCCTCGCGCCCTGCAGAGACGCTGAGAGAAGCCGACAGCAAGGAGATGCTAACGCAGTCACCAGGTCGGAGGTCATCCAAACCCCACCAGGAGGGCTGGCAGTACGCCACTAAAGGTACACTAGTTCATTACTGTGTGAGACGATGTGGTGCTAAACCGACAGCCAATCGCGTGCCTCGTATTCACGTGCTTTTGGACACTCGCGGAAACACGACGCATTGTATATTAACGTTGTTTGGGGGGAAAAAGGTCAAATGGTGACAAAACATGACAATTCATTCTTACCTTTTGGCAGTTTAGTTCTCATCCAATAATATCACTGCAGTCAAATCTATAATATTACTGAATATGAAGTGTCATAAATGACAACTTTGCAACAGGAACTCATGCTAACTATTTTCACTGCAAAAATGTTTTCTTGCTCAGTATTTTTGTCTTGTTTCCAGTCCAAATATCTAAAAGTTCTTAAGTCAAGATGTATTTACTAAAGTAGTAAATGCCATACGATATTATGTCTTGTTTTCTGGGGAAATAAATGAAAATTAAGTGATTTGTTGCTTAAAGAAAATGCTTGTTTTAAGCAAAAACTCACTTAATTTAGATGTATTTCCCCAGAAAACAAAACATAATGTCGTATGGCATTTACTACTTTAGTAAATACATCTTGACTTTTAGATATTTGGACTAGAAACAAGACAAAAATACCAAGTAAGAAAAGTGTTTCTTGCATTAAGAGTGTTTTATGCTTCAATCACTTCATCTCATTGAATGCAGAAGTGCTGGACACACCAGCCGAGTCCTCCAGTCAGGATTACAAAGATGAAGGTTGTAATTACCACAACGAAGACGATGCTCCTGAGTCCACTTCTCCTCTCCCAGATTACGGCCGGCACCAGAAACCCGTTCCGCCCCGGTTCCAGAAGCAGCACCAGGTGAGCTTTACCCACAATCCTGTGTAGAGTAAGAGTTAAAGAATCACTTCAGAATTACAATTTCCTGATAATTCACTCTGAAGAAATAAAGACATGAGCATCTTGGATGACGAGGGGGAGAGTGAATTATCAGGAAACTTTTATTCTGAAGTGAACTGCTCCTTTAATTGAGTTGTTGCCATGGAAATAGCCTTAGATGCTGACATGGCATTAAATACCTGCATCCATCCGTCCAGGATCCGGTGTATAAGATGGCCCCGTGGCAGCAGTCGAGCTCGGCGCACACACACACACAGAGAGGCTTTTACCCGCCTCACGTGCTGGGCTTCGACCCGCGCTGGATGATGATGCCTCCCTACATGGACCCCCGCATGGCTCAGGGGTGCTCCCCGGTGGACTTCTACACTCCTGGGGTTCACTCCTCCGGTAAACACACGCTGTCACTCAGAGATATGATCAAACCTAAAGAGCATTAATCTTCACACTCTTGACGAGCGCGCACATTTGGGATTCGCAAACCTTTTACCCGTTGACATCAGATATTAATTTGAGTTAACCCGCTGTTATTTTTTGGATCAATTGAGATACTAATTTAGTTGTTTTTTTTTTTAACATTTGATCAATTATTTCAGTTTAAGTTATTTTAGTATATCAGTTAAATGAAAATGAGAAATGTTGCCTTGACAAATAGTTGAAGTTGAAGTTTTTTTTAATTTTTTTTTTTTTATTATTTAATTGAAAATTTGCAGTCTTTTTGATCATTTTCAAATGATTTGGTTATAGTTTAAGGATGCAAGATATGACAAAGTAGCCTAATCACTATAAGAATTCATTTTGTCATGTCATTGATTTGCGATTTGAACTGCGACTACAAACATTGTCTCATAAAAAAGTCTCTTATTGCTGCTGCTTAAATATGTAGGCAAAAAGAATATCCTGCTTTTAACTCTAATTATTAAAAAAATACTATTATAATACATTTGTACTTTTAAATAAATGAATATATGATGATAATTTTACACAAGTTACAAGTATATCTCACTTTCAAATAACAACCCCCAAGCTTTTATTTTGGTGGAAAACTATAGACGGTTTAGTTGACAAAAGGTTAATAAGCTGCTCTTCTCCACAAAAATGTTGTAAATTCTGTGTTTGTGGTCCTGATGATGATTGTGTGGAGCAGAACCGATGGAGTCGTCTCGAGACCCTGGTCATGAGCTGCTCGTGTGGAAGTGAACACAGCGCTGCGCTCCACTCTGAAATCAATCGCAGTCTTTTGCAAATTGATCATTTCACTAAAGCCATATCATAGTTTCAACCTTATTTTGATTTGATTTTGTTTATTTATTTTAGTTTGACCATTTTATGATTTAATTATGGTAAAAAACGGCTTCAAGGGGCTTATTGGTTTAATAAAAGTTACTCCATAAAAATATTCATTGTAATATTTATTTTATTCATAAAATAAACACCAGCAACAAAAAATATAACGTTATAACACATTTATTCCTCCACCAAGCAACACATGCCGCAACAGAGCATCACAAACGGCAGCTGCGCAGTAACACTAATGTAATGCGCTCACAGGTGTGTGTGTTTGTCATTTACAGCGGCTTCGAGCGCAGCTCAACCAATCAGAATCAAGGACCGGAACTATCCGTTTTATAACATGCCTTCTTTTCTTCAGCACATGATCTTTATATTGTGATAATAATTTAACTTATTTTATTTGAAAGGTCTGGTGAAGCCCGTCATTCAGCAGGATCACCTGAACAGCCCTGGTTCCACCTCTGACGAAGGCTGCCATCCCAGCATGCATCAGGAGAGGAGGGCACCATCCACTGAGCCCTACCAAGTGTGGAACCAAGACAGCTACTCGTCAGCGCGCAGTTTCACGCCGCCCTACCAGAGACAGCACGAGAGCGACGAACGGGACGACCGGTCCTGCTCCCGACACGACTCCTACGAAGACCGAGGTCACGATCGCACGGAGAGTCCAGCGGAGGAACTGAACAATCAAGGTGGAACCCATGAAGGGCCTTTAATTCTTAGCAGAACCCATCCTGGAGATCCCGAACACAGAGACGTGTCCTCCGTTAGACACCAGAAGGAGCCCGCAGAGTCCCGTGACGAGGCCTTCGACACCAAGGAGAAGAGCTACGACTCTGATTTCTGGAGGAAAGAGGCTAGTGTGAGGAAAGACGGAGGCTGTCAGGCCCAGTGGTCCGATCACGGGTCGAGCAGCAGCAGTAGCATTAGCATTAGCCAGCCGTCGGAGTCCAGCGGGAGAACGCTCAGGAGGACCGGACCCATCAAGAAACCGGTGCTGAAGCCGTTGAAGGTTCGCTTCAATTCACATTTATTTGTATAGCGCTTTTTGTGTGTGTACGGAGTATAATTATGTTGTAGATATAAATACACACACATGCATGTTTATACAGTATTTAAGAATTTTTATTTATACATAAAATATTCACATACATTATGCAAATATTTCTTACATGTATACATGCATGTGTGTGTATTTATATCTACAAAATAATTATACTCAGTACACACACACATATATAAACAAACTTTTATTTTGGATGCAAATAATCGTTGCGTGTAATTGTATATTTAAGTACTGAGTAATATTAAGCAACTACATGTACTTACTATAGGGTTAGGGTAGGATTGGGGTTTGGTTGAGGGTTAGTTGCATGTAATTATGCATAATTTACTGTTATTACTATAGTAAGTACATATAACAAGGACACTGTAAAATAAAGTGTTACCGATTATCAGAGGAAACTGTCCAAGTTATGCATTTCAGAAATGTACATCTACAAAATCACAGTTAGTGAAAAATGTATTAATGTAAACAATGTAATAATTTAATGCAGAAACAATGAGCTCACTGAAGTAATGAATACTTGTTTGTTAACTGATAAAGGTTGAGGACAAGGAAAACGAGAAACCCAAATCTGAGCCTGAGGAGAAGCCCGTCCCATACAGACTAGAGAAGGAAGTGGTCACTAACGTCTACGACCTGAAAAAAGACGCGCCGCTTGTGTCTAACAGGCACTCAGCTCCACCGCCCGCTGCTTCTCCCGAGGAAAAACAAGCGGATGCTCCGAAGTTAGAGAAAACTAGCAATCTGCATGAAGAGTTACACAAGGAGAGCTGCTGGGATACCGTCAAGCCTCAGTCTGTGGACTCCTCTGACGGCAGAGACGCTCCACGCCGCAACAACTGGATATTCATCGACGAAGAGCAGGCGTTCGCCGGGGCGAGAGGAACTGGTCGTGGACGTAGCCGCGGGTTTAGAGAGTTTAGCTCTCGCGGTGGCGCTCGTGGCGGACGAGGCGATGCGACCAGAGGAGGCTATAACAACACGACAGGAGCGCAGAGACCAGCACGTGGACGTGGCTCTCGGGATTTCAGGAGTGAAGATCTTCAACGAGGAAAACCCCGTCGACGCAACGTTAGCGAGACGCACAGCGAAGCCTCGGAGTACGAAGAGCTTCCCAAACGTCCACGGCAAAAGGTCGCCGAGAACGGAGAGGCTTCGTACACGCCACCCGGAGAGGTTAAACGAGCCGATCGGGAGTCGTGGAGATCCAACAAGGTGTACACCGACGAGCAAAGCGGGAACAGTGACAAGGCGAAATCAACAAGAGTGTTTGGAAGGTCGTTACCGCCTCGACTTAATGCGGGATACAACCGCGGATTCGTCTCGAGGGATATTTCAACATGGAGAGGAAGAGGAGCTCAGTTTGGGAGCGGATCCGTGCAGGAGAACGGATACAACTTTGGCACGGACTCCTATTCGAAACGCTCGTCAGAACGCGACCCGCTAAAATACCCGCCTAAATTCACCAGTTCTTTTGTAGAGAATGGCGTCGAGGATCGAGAGGGAGGCTACTATATTGATAACGATAACCCCGATAACCGGCCAATGAGACGCCGGCGTCCGCCTCGCCAAGATAAACCGCCACGGTTCCGCCGACTACGCCAAGAACGTGAAGGAGGAGGGCAATGGAACGGCGAAGAATATGTGAACGGAGACTTTGCTAATCAGTGGCCGGGTCGACCCAAGGAAGAGCACTGGCCGAATCACTATCCTGGAGGACGACCGCAGGAGATCACGGGTCAGAGTCAAGCCGAGGATTGGGAAACCGGCTCTGAGAACAGTGATTTCAGCGACTGGAGGGAGAAACGCGGGCCTCATGGCGACTCGCTCGCTGACGCGGGTCACGGGGAACCCGGCTCTGAGAAGAGAGAGCTCTCCAAACGGAGCTTTTCCAGCCAGAGACCAGTGGTCGAGAGGCAGAACCGGAAGAGTGAAGTGTGTGTAATGGAAAACAATAAGATGACCCGCTCGACAGACACACAGTCCGGTGGAGGATCCTCTGGGAGAAACGAGAGCTGGCAGAACGGTGTTGCTTGCAACAGCAAACGGTACGTTTCTTTAGAACATGTGCTTGGTGAGATATAACCAGTACCACTAATGCTGTGTTGGGGAAGTCCCCCTGTAGTCAATAATTTTATCTCTTAAAACTCATCTTTGATCACCAAAATGACATTTATATGTTTTTTCCTTGAAAAAATGTCTTAAAATATCTTGAATGTAACCCGACACCCTCGCCTCATTTAGTATGCGCAGTTCTATGAATATGCAAATTCACCCCGCCTCCACTCACTCACTCAGCTCAGAGATCCACTGGTTGATGATCACACGTTGATCTGATTGGTTACAAGGTAGTTTGTGACGTCAGAAACACCAGCGATTTCAAAGCGTGTGTTTGAGACTGTCTTTGGTTCACTGCAGTTTTAAGGAGGAAATACTCAGCAATGGTGTCGACTTATGAACTTACACATGCTTTGTCTTAAAGCAGATTAAAAACACCACATAGACACATAAACAACATTAAAAACTGGATTTACACCACAGGGGGACTTTAAGTAATGCGTTAAAATATTGCGTTACTCCCTAAAAAAATTAAGTAAATGTTACTTGCATTACTTTCCATAAAAGGTAACTTACATTATTTTTGATTTATTAGTCGACTAGAAGAGACATAATTAACCAAATTGCACATTTGCCTCACTGACACAGTATATGTCTATAGAAAGCTTGAATTGTGTACTTTTAAATAAACCAATTCAGAAAACAATATTCTCAGATTATACAGTAAATAAATCAAATATTAATGCGTCAATTTAAAGTAATGCTTTACTTTACTCGTTGCATCAAAGCAGTAATCTAATTATGTAATTCATGTAAATTGTAAAGCTTTATTTTACTCGTTATATCAGAGAAGTAACAAAGTATGTAACAAGTAACATGAGTTATGTAAGATTACTTTTTTTGTGTAACATGAATGACGTAATCAGTTACTGGTTACATAAAGTTACTGGTGATTGTGGTACTTGTTGCATTAAAAAAAGTAATCTGATAACGTAACGTAACGCACTGCACTGTAAGCGTTAGCCCCAACACTAATGATGAAATTCACATTATGAATGTCTCTTAATTCACTTCAGAGGTCCAGAAGAGTCGGTCCCCGGCATGAGCTCGGCATCTGTGTACGGTGTGGAGCAGAACGACGACACCAGCGCCGCTGAAGCCACGGGGAAGATCATAGAGAAGGACATGAAACCCAGAAACATGAAGGGGGACATGACAGAACAACTGTCCCAATATGACCTGAACACTTACTCAAGTAAGCCACAAAACATGTTTAATGATAGAAGCGCCTTTCCAATACTGAAGAATTGACAAACCACTGAGACAGAGTAAAACTCTGGAGACTATATAGCCTCAGTGCAAACGTTCAGTAATGTTCAATAACATCAGTGTAGTTAGTAGTGTGTTGAAACCGGTGGTTATGGTAAGGAGCACACTCGAAGTGCTAGTGCTAACCAATCAGAGCACAGTGTGCTTTTCAGAAGGAGGGGCTTCATAGAGATGTCTTTTTGTGTTTCCTCTCAGTTGAAAGTGATTCAGGAGCATCTGTACCCAGTCCAGAGGTTTACCAGGACGCTCTGTCCAAAAAACAGCGCCGCCCGCAGGATGAAGACCGCAGGAGGAAAGATCAGGGTCCTCCGGTGAGTAATCCAGAGTGCATCTGAAAGATGATCACAGCTTAGTTATTTAAAGGTGCTGTATGTTACTTTTTTTACTCCACTAAAGCATAAAAATACCATAATATGTTTGCAGATATATCGTACAAGGTGCCTAAAGTACTTTAAGTGCTTGAATTTGACTTTTTGAAATGTAAGTCCTGGAAAAACCTTGAAAACAGCCATATTACAAGAGTTACTTGAAAAGTGCTTGACTTATTTAAATACAAAATATATGTATATATTAATAAATACGTTGTATTTTGGATACCTTATATCTGTAATTAAAAAAAAAAAATTTAACGTAAGATATTGTTTGATAAGTGCGATCTGTGGTTGTAGTCCCTGAAAACCAAAAAAGTAGTGCTTTAAAAGTCCTGGAATTTCTTTTGACCGTATCTGTACGGACCCAGTATTTAGGAAACATGCTAAGTTCACATACTCGTTTCTCTGATAAACACTTCTACAGTTATTTTACTTATTATTTCACACGTTCCGTGTTGTCAGTCGGTTTTGGTTTTGGTCTGTGTGACTCCGCCCACTGCCAGTTCAGCCAATGGTGTTTCGACACCCCGGGATGATAGTTGGCGGGGGTAACAGCGTATTGCAGCTTTGGAAACGAGCAAACAAACTTGGTCAGAGATTGCAGATTCCACACAACCTAAAAACTCTCGATCCATCTAAAAATCTCTATGAACGAGAGTATTTTAAAACGCGGATAAATCAACTCCTCAACGTATGCAAGTACGCACACAAGTCTCTGTGTCGTTCTGTCGCGTGTCCTCAAAGTGGCAACCCGCGTGAGCATCGAGTCTAAGGAGGCGGGGAAACGACGATCTCTTGATATTTTGAATTTGGGCTGCAGTACCTATTTTTGACCACTAGCTGTCATTCTTACAAACTGCACCTTTAAAACTGCATGAAGTACCACTTGACTGGATATTGAAGGTAATTTGCTTGTGCCCCTAAAGGGTTCGGTGAAGAACAGAACAATTGCTTCGAAAATGCCTCCCCGTTTTGCCAAGAAGCAGGGCAGCATGTCCATCGAGCAACCCGAAGAAACACTCTCCGCCAACAACCTGGGAACTGAGATCTGGGAGACGAACAGCACAGGTGAAGCACAGCTGAAAATAGTGTGACTGTAATAAAGTTGATGACTAGCTCATATGATTCTTAATGGCTTTGTTGTTCCTCCTGAAGCTCTGACTGTCCAGTCGTCAGGTGGAGACTCGTGGACGAAGCAGGTTTCCTACACGGGAAGCGAACCCAATTCAGAGGTGCAGGTCTTTCCACTTGATGAAAAGCTCTGGGTAGTTTTGTAGGGCTGGGTTGTTGATATATTGAATCCCAAGAATTGGATTAGCGATTAAATGTAAGGATTAGCACACTTTACAAGATACCTACTTTTCCGTGAGTTAATTCTGTTTATCCCGTTTTAACTTTTCTGGATTACATTTATTCTTTTATTTTCTGTTTTAATTTTTCTGGATTTGTTTTAATAATAATTGTATTAAGATGTACAAGAGTAATATATTTCTATTGCAGTTTCTCAAAGGTAAACCAAGCTTTTATTTTGACGGGTTGCCGCGGAGACCTTCTTCTGTAAGCTGATGATAGTTTCTCTCAAATTAAATGTTGTCCAACATGTTGTCAGCCCTTGATTTGGCCATTTTTAATACTCGATGGGTCGGTGCCTTAAAGTATTCAACACCCAACCCTAATCGATCATCAAGGATCGTTTACAGCTTAGATATTTTCCTTTTAAGACTGATATTGTTTTGGATATAATCGAGATTGGAATAGAATCAAATGGGTTTGAGAATTGACACCAAACGAGGAAATTTGTATCAAAGCCCAGCCCTACACTTTTGCATACAGCATCCCTCATTCGCTGAGCCGATCCCGAGACTAACGCCCCACTGTCCTGTCCTGCAGGACTCAGACGCCGGGCCCGAGCAGAGCAAAGAACACAAGCCCGGGCCCATCGGCAACGAGCGCTCGCTGAAGAACCGCAAGGGCTCCGAGGGCCTGGAGCGCCTCGAGGGACCCATAACCCCCGTCAACGGAGTGGACCTTCACGTGGACGGTGTTCTTCCAGTGCCGCCCATCGAGTTCGGCGTCAGCGCCAAGGATTCGGACTTCAGCCTCCCTCCCGGATCCACACCGGTTCCCGTGTCCAACCCCGTCACCAAGCTCCAGGACGCGCTCGCTGGGAATGTGCGTACATGAGCTCCTAGTAGGGGTGTGCGATAAACAGTCAAACCAAACATTAATCAGACACTGGATGTCATTTTTTATATATTTTTTTACTAGTGTGCAGGACACTATAGTTCATTTATGTAAGTGAGGAGAGCAAAATAAACTAAACTGTGACATTATACCCAAAAATGAGACAGTCTAACAGAAGGATGGACAATATCGCACACCCCTAGCTCCTAAAGCAGTGCCTACCTTGTGTAAAGAAGCGTTGAGCGTTTATACTGTCATTGTTGTGTGTTCACAGGCGGGCCTGACTCAAGCCATCCCGATGCTCCGGAGAGACCATCTTCAGCCGGGAATAAACCTCAATCCCATCAGCTTCCCGAGCGCAGACCTCACGCTCAAGGTAACGCTGACCGAATATCGTCCTCCCGAATGCTCGTGCCCATCCCTAACATGTTCCTCATCAGCGTCTCTCTGTGGCCCTCAGATGGAGTCGGCTCGTAAGGCGTGGGAAAACTCCCAGGCTCTCCCGGAGCAGGGCTCCCCGGGATCGGGATCGGGAGCTCAGCCGGCCTGCAGCGTGGGCTCCTCCGTCAGCTACAGCTCCTTCGGTGGCGTGTCCATGCCACCCATGCCCGTGGCGTCTGTGGCTCCGTCTGTCTCCATGCAAGGTAGTGTTAAAAGTGTTAGTGGTGAAAAATATTCGTTGACGACCTTTTCTTCCATGACTAAGACGAGACGATAACGAGGCGTTGCTCATCACTTAAAGAGGCATGCACTGAACGGGTCGCTGTGAACAAATCTATGATCAAATCTATGCATATATCGAATTGAAATTTGATTCAAAATCAAGAATCAAACAATCAAAATCTACTTTGAAAAATCAAAAGAAAACTTGACTGAATGAAGACAGGGCAAGGTTGACTAAATGTGATAAAAACTAAAAAGTACATTTGACACAGGACTAAGACTAAATGTAAAAATAGCGGACAAAATTAACACTAATGCAAGTTCTGCCGTCTCGTTCGTCTCTCGGACTCTGTGTCGCGTGCAGTGATTGAGTACGGCTCTAAATACTGTGGTGTGTGTGTGTTACAGGCAGTCATATCCCTCCTCTGTATCTGGATGGTCATGTGTTTTCCAGTCAGCCGCGGCTCGTGCCGCCCTTGACTCAGCAGCCGAGCTACCAGCAGGTACGTGTTGGCACCTCAGATATCAGGCGTCTGCAATTACACTAAAGGCCTTTTACTCACTAAAATTAATCTGATGACGCAGTTCATGTTACTTGTAACGTTACTTGTTACATAAAGTAATCGGATTACGTAATTCATGTTACTTGTAATGTGTTACCTGTTACTTAATGTAATCTGATTACGCAGTTCATGTTACTTGCAACATTACTTGTTACATAAAGTAATCGGATTACGTAATTCATGTTACTTGTAACGTTACTTGTTACATAAAGTAATCGGATTACGTAATTCGTGTTACTTGCAACGTTACTTGTTACATAAAGTAATCGGATTACGTAATTCATGTTACTTGTAACGTTACTTGTTACATAAAGTAATCGGATTACGTAATTCATGTTACTTGTAACGTTACTTGTTACATAAAGTAATCGGATTACATAATTCGTGTTACTTGTAACGTTACTTGTTACATAAAGTAATCGGATTACATAATTCGTGTTACTTGTAACGTTACTTGTTACATAAAGTAATCGGATTACGTAATTCATGTTACTTGCAACATTACTTGTTACATAAAGTAATCGGATTACGTAATTCATGTTACTTGCAACATTACTTGTTACATAAAGTAATCGGATTACGTAATTCATGTTACTTGTAATGTGTTACCTGTTACTTAAAGTAATCTGATTACACAGTTCATGTTACTTGCAACGTTACTTGTTACATAAAGTAATCGGATTACGTAATTCATGTTACTTGCAACATTACTTGTTACATAAAGTAATCGGATTACGTAATTCATGTTACTTGTAATGTGTTACCTGTTACTTAAAGTAATCTGATTACACAGTTCATGTTACTTGTAACGTTACTTGTTACATAAAGTAATCTGATTACATAATTTGTGTTACTTGGAACGTTACTTGTTACATAAAGTAATCTGATTACGCAGTTCATGTTACTTGTAACATTACTTGTTACAAAAAGTAATTGGATTACGCAGTTCATGTTACTTCTAATCTTACTTGTTACATAAAAAAAAGTCTAAACTATCAATCAGATGACAGCAGGACTGTAGTAGATTGTTACACAGCAATGATTTTGCTCATGTTGATCATTTAGAGGCCTTAGATATGCATCAAATATGATACAGTAGTCTTTATAGGGTTGATTCATGGTGTGTGTGTGTGTGTGTGTGTGTGTGTTCAGGCCACCGCTCAGCAGATCCCCATCTCTCTGCACACGTCTCTGCAGGCTCAGGCTCAGCTGGGTCTACGAGGAGCTCTGCCCGTCTCTCAGTCCCAGGAGATGTTCAGCTCCATGCCTCCCTTCAGGTAATCACTCGCCACAGGAACTACCGCTACTCTTCTTCACTTTCCATTAGGGTTGGGAATCGAAAATCAGTTACAATTCTGGAATCGAATAGTTAAGGGTCAGGAATCAGATACTTGTAATAAAATTTCGGTTCCTCTTATCGGTTCCTTTGTGAGCATTTCAATATGACTTTAAACCATTCAAGCGCGAGAGACTCTGTTTTCTGTCTTCATGTGTATCAGTATATTGGGCAACTCTTAAAGTGACAGCAGCCTAATATTCCTGTTGCCGTCTCTTTAATAATAGGGAACGAAATTAGGGATCGGAAAGCAGAATCGAAATCGGAATCTTTAAAATTCAAACGATACCCAAACCCACTTTGTGTACGCAGTCGTCATAAAGACTTGGTGAAAACAACTGATAAATTTGACTGCTTGCATCAATAACTATAATGTGCACTAAAAGCACAACTTTTTTTTAGTACTGGGCATTGACAGATTCCACGATTTGATTTCGATTTACAACTGTGAATCATGGCTGTTTCGGGAGTCAATCATGGAATGACAGTGTAATTTAAATACGGTCGTCACTCCTGACATTTTGCCCATGCATTTTAAACTGAATAAACCTTATTCAGAGCAGCACCATGAGCGTTATGAGAGCGAGGCTGTGTGGGAGAGACTGTATAAAGCTCATATATCATCTATTTTCACTTAGTTTTTCATCTGCAGAAATTTCTTGGAAAGATATTGATTTTTCGTCAACAGAACAATCCAAAAACACATTAAAATAACATTACCACTCACTGAAGAGATCATTTGTCATTTGAGGTTAAGGATGGAATTTAACTAGAACACGTTCTCTCCCCTTTTTTTTTTTTTTTTTTTTTTTGTGTGTAAAAATGGGGGAAAATTATACTTTGAAACAATTTAACAAATCTGGAGAACAATATATATTTAAAACACGTTAGGTAATTGTACATATTTGTATTTGTAAAGACACTTTGTGATTGTTTGACACATATGATTGTACTCGCATGAATGATAATAAACACAAAATAACAACAAAATTAAAGATGGCGCTGCTTGAATAGATTCTGAACCCAAACGCCTCTGATTGGCCGTCGTGTTCATTGGTTCCAATCCTGTTCTGTTGAATCTGTTGCAGGTCTCAGGTGTACATGCACCCGAACCTGTCTCAGCCCAGTCCCATGGTGCTCTCTGGCGGAGCGCCCCTCAAAGGGCCGTACTCCGCCTTCCCCGGCATGCAGCCGTCAGAGATGGTGAAGCAGCCGTCAGGATCCCATTACCAGCCCATGAGCGGCAGCCAGCAGCTCGTGTACGACGGCAACATGAACCAGCCGGGCATGAGCACCTCTCAGCTCATGGACTCACAGCTCATACAGGCAAGAGCCCTGCAGCGCACACACACACACACACACACACACACACACACACACACACACAGGCTCATGAACCAGGCTGCTGGGATGAGCATGTCTAAGCTACTTTTGTACAACTAGGGCAAAATAGATTTATTAAATGAAATGGGGGTGAAATCGTAAGATTCCAATATAAATACACACCTGTACCAGAATGTATGCAGTTGTCATTAACACAGGCAAAATGATAATAAAAATAAATGTGACCCTGGACCCCAAAACCAGTCACACAGGTCAATATTTTTTTAAAAAAATTTTAGATTTATACATCATCTGACTAAATAAGCTTTCCAGTGATGTGTGGTGTGTTAGGATAGGACACTATTTGGTCGAGATACAACTATTGAACATCTGGAATCTGAGGGAGCAAAAAAATCTAAACATTGAGAAAATCTCCTTTAAAGTTGTGGATTTATGTTCTCGATTGTGCTGCATTCACTCACACAAATACATGTTTGATATATTTACGGTAGAAAATTTACAAAATATCTTCATAGAACATGATCTTTACTCAATATCCTCATGATTTTTGGTATAAAATAAAAATGGATACATTGTACATACAAATATACCCGTGCGTCACAAATGTCCATAAGGTCTCGCAAGAGTTAAGGTCTATTGACTGTGTGTGTGTGTTCAGGTGACGATGCCCATGCCCGGGTCTCAGCTGCGCTACGGCTCGGCCCAGCAGCACCTCATTCTGCCCCAGTCCATCCAGCTCCAGCAGAACCAGAACCTGTCCGTAGGAGCTCCCCGTCGCATGATGCCTCCCGGGTCTCAGCCGCCCATCATGAGCAGCAGAGAGGTGAGAGAGCAAGGGCTGCTGGGAAACATCAGGATTCTTCAGAATGCATGTACTAGAGCTGCACGATTAATCGCCATTTTGAAATCGCAAAGGCTGAGATCATTAGTTATGCTCGTCAGTGATGATCGGCTCAGGAAACGCTGAGTTTGAGTCGCTTCTAACGTGCATTTGAAAAACGAACGTGCGTCAAACATAAGCATTTATGAACATCTTGTCTGACAAAAGACAATATTTAATAACATGCTTTTACTCCAGACTCACTTCATGAGGAAACTTTACTGCATGTAAACATCCCTCAGTGTTCGATGTCTTCCTGTGTGGTATTTACTCTGTTTGTTCTGCAGCCTTCCCAGATGGACATGAAAGGATTTCAGTTTTCTGATAAGCCCAATCACTCGCCTGGAATCCCCAGCGGCTCCTACAGGTGAACACCTCTCACACTCCACCTGCAGTACAACGGCCTGAGGTCACACACCTTCAGTAGGCCTCGTACACACTATGCTAAATCCTCACCTTTTAGTGCTTAATCCTGTTCTGTACACCCAGAGTTCAGACACACACCTTAAGAAGAGCTGGAATAAATCAAAACCAAATTAAAACTACAGTAGTGAACATTTGAAGTGGATCAAAAAAGTTCATCAGAGTTGTCCTGAGACAAGAACGGGTAGTGTTTTGATCCACTTCAGATGTTGACTACTGTATCTGAGAATGTTTATGATGCTGTGTGTTTGACTCGACTCGGTTTGCTCTTCCACTGCAGTCCCGCTTCAAAGTGTGTGGGATTATAGACTCTCAGATGAATTATGTTGAATATCTGTCAGCTGTTAAATTTAACTACACAGTTTAGCTCAACCAATCACCAAGCAATGCTTCATTGTGTTCAGTCTGTGTGTAAAAAGAACATTAGCAATTAAAGACAAAACACTTCAGCAAAACATGATCAGCTCAAAGTGTCCCAATCATTTTTGCTCCCAAATTGTCACTGGTAGCCTCTGAATGAGGAATATTTGGGTGTAATATGTCACAGTTTACTTTATTTTGCTCTCCTCACTTACATAAATGAACTATAGATCTGGTGTCTGACTTAGTATCTTTTCTCACTGAGTGGTGTGTTTCCTATCAGGCCCGGTTCGGCCAGTCCGAGTGGGAAAGCCTCTGGCCCAGGAGCACCTGTGGTGTCTCTGCCAGGACACTACACACAGCAGGTATTCAGCGCTCCGCCTCCAGCGCCGCGTTGCTTTAGTAAAGCTGATGGTTCATGTGGCCGACCGGTGTGTGTTCTGCGGCAGGTGTCGGGCCCTCAGGGCAACATGGTCATGCACATGAGACCCCCCTCGAGCGGGCCCTTCCCCACCCCCATCCAGCGGCCCGTCATGCAGATCAACAAGACCGTGATCATCCGCTCCCCGCCGTACCACGGGCAGCGCGAGCCCAACCCCGAGCATGCTGGGAAGGGCCCTGAGGACGGGATGAAGGTGAGCCACCCACTGTGATCATCATAGGTAATTACATTTACTGCTCTTCTCCTTTCTTGTTTTCATGTGTGTGTGTGTCTGTTAGGGCCGAATATTTATGCGCAGTTTGTCAGTACAGCGGCTGATCGGTAGTAAATGCTCCATCTGAACACCAGAGGGCGTCTCACACACACCAACACCAGAGGGCGTCTCACACACACCAACACCAGAGGGCGTCTCACACTAATGGTGTATATATATATATATATATATATTAGTGCTGTCAAAATTTCGTCGACGTCATATTTTTTGCGTCGACGCTTCTTTATTATTTTTTTTTTTGTACCATTCCCGGAGGTACAGCTCGCCACACACACCGCCCGCCGTGTTATTCTGTCATGTTTTCTCCCTTTCTTTCCAAACCGCGACAAACGCCAGTCTCCTTTCTCTGCAGAATGTGATAAATCCGCTCAACCAATCACAGCGCACCATTCCACGCATTGTAAACAGTAACGGTGGCGCTTTGAATACCCGGCATCCTAGTTTTCCTTATCTACCTTGCACTTTTTGATCAACAAACAAACAAAAAAATTTATACATTTGACGGCATTGATGAACCTGTGGTGGATTCTGCCGTAGGGAAGAAACGTAAGCCATCGAAATCTAATCATTTACGTGAGGAGATTAAGAAGATGAGGCACGCAGGAGGAAGAGAAATGCCGACTGAAGCTTGTTCTCACACGACAGCGTCAAACTTCTGTCGAATGCTGACACGTTAACCCCAGGGGATCTTTTAAAAAACTTTCAATTCTTGTACTCAGTCAATGAAAACCGAGCAGGACCAAGCCATTTTACAGCTGATCGCCGTCAAAAAATTTCAGAAGGTATTTCTTAGCGATGGCTGATTGAATGTAACGTTAGCCTATGTTTAGTCCAGTACGTGCTAAATATAAGATTAGTATTGACCGAGTTTAGAGGCTGTCATGTGGATCAACTTACTTTGTTGTGTATTTTCAACAGTTTCAATATGAAAAATAACTTTTATATTGATTCAATGGATTAATTGCATTTAAAAAAAAAAAGTGTCATGAATTTATTGCATGTTTGGGAAAAAATAATCTGTTTTTATAATAAATCTTTGAAAATCAAAATCTGGATTTTAATTATTTATGTTATTATAACCTAAAGATGCTCTGTGAAAGTTTGAAACAGAAAATAGCCTAGTGGTTTTAATCTTGCCACTTTCTTGGTAAAGAAAATAATTTTTTTACTCAAATTAATCAAAATGGATTTATCACGTTTATACTATATTATTCAGAAGTAAACATTGTAGCTGACAGTGTGTTTATGTCAGAATGTTTATTTTTTAAACCACAACCTTCTAAGTGCTTCTTTTACCAATATATTTAACATATCTTTTGCATTTCTCATCCAAACAACGCCAAACTTGGCACTGCACTTACTCGTGCCCAGACAGCTGTCGAGTTTGAAATCCATCGGAGTAACGGTTCGAGAGATATGCGAATAACAGATAGGATAATTAATTCAAATTAGTCGTTAGATTAGTCGACTAATCGATAAAATAATCGCCCGACTAATCGTTTAATAAATAATCGTTTACCCCAGCCCTAATATATATATATATATATATATATATATACATACTCACCTAAAGGATTATTAGGAACACCTGTTCAATTTCTCATTAATGCAATTATCTAATCAACCAATCACATGGCAGTTGCTTCAATGCATTTAGGGGTGTGGTCCTGGTCAAGACAATCTCCTGAACTCCAAACTGAATGTCAGAATGGGAAAGAAAGGTGATTTAAGCAATTTTGAGCGTGGCATGGTTGTTGGTGCCAGACGGGCCGGTCTGAGTATTTCACAATCTGCTCAGTTACTGGGATTTTCACACACAACCATTTCTAGAGTTTACAAAGAATGGTGTGAAAAGGGAAAAACATCCAGTATGCGGCAGTCCTGTGGGCGAAAATGCCTTGTTGATGCTAGAGGTCAGAGGAGAATGGGCCGACTGATTCAAGCTGATAGAAGAGCAACTTTGACTGAAATAACCACTCGTTACAACCGAGGTATGCAGCAAAGCATTTGTGAAGCCACAACACGCACAACCTTGAGGCGGATGGGCTACAACAGCAGAAGACCCCACCAGGTACCACTCATCTCCACTACAAATAGGAAAAAGAGGCTACAATTTGCACGAGCTCACCAAAATGGTAAATGGTAAATGGACTGCATTTATATAGCGCTTTCACAGACCCAATGGCCACCAAAGCGCTTTACAATATTGCCTCACATTCACCCATTCACTCACTCATTCATACACCGACGGCGGTGTCAGCCATGCAAGGCGATCCAGCTCGTCGGGAGCAGCTGGGGTTAGGTGTCTTGCTCAAGGACACCTCGACACTTGGTCAGGTGGAACCGGGGATTGAACCACCAACCTTCCGGTTTGTAGACAATCTACATGAACCACTGAGCCACTGCCGCCAAAATTGGACAGTTGAAGACTGGAAAAATGTTGCCTGGTCTGATGAGTCTCGATTTCTGTTGAGACATTCAGATGGTAGAGTCAGAATTTGGTGTAAACAGGATGAGAACATGGATCCATCATGCCTTGTTACCACTGTGCAGGCTGGTGGTGGTGGTGTAATGGTGTGGGGGATGTTTTCTTGGCACACTTTAGGCCCCTTAGTGCCAATTGGGCATCGTTTAAATGCCACGGCCTACCTGAGCATTGTTTCTGACCATGTCCATCCCTTTATGACCACCATGTACCCATCCTCTGATGGCTACTTCCAGCAGGATAATGCACCATGTCACAAAGCTCGAATCATTTCAAATTGGTTTCTTGAACATGACAATGAGTTCACTGTACTAAAATGGCCCCCACAGTCACCAGATCTCAACCCAATAGAGCATCTTTGGGATGTGGTGGAACGGGAGCTTCGTGCCCTGGATGTGCATCCCACAAATCTCCATCAACTGCAAGATGCTATCCTATCAATATGGGCCAACATTTCTAAAGAATGCTTTCAGCACCTTGTTGAATCAATGCCACGTAGAATTAAGGCAGTTCTGAAGGCGAAAGGGGGTCAAACACAGTATTAGTATGGTGTTCCTAATAATCCTTTAGGTGAGTGTATATACACACACACACACACACACACACACACTCACACACTCACACTCCATCTGAACACCAGAGGGCCTTGTATGGGTTATTGTCCTATATTTATATTTAGCAATATCATTTTTTTTTTTTTTTCAAATATCAGCACAATTGCAAATGGCATATTGATGTTATACAACAGTTATATAAACAATTTATGTAGTTTAATTTTAGACATATTGTCTGTTTTTGCTGAATGACTCTGTGACGAGTGAGTCATTGATTCAGTGTGCTTGAATGAATCGCTTGCATGAATGATTCGCTTGCATGAATGATTCAGTGACTCATTCGAAAGACAGTGGCTTGCTGCCACCTACTGGTGCTTTTAGTTTCATATTTAAAGTAAATCATTTTTCATTCATATTCCAGCTGTGAGCTGCTTTACATAATCTGTGTAAATAAACCTAAACGCCACATCTGATGCAGCTTCAGAGAATAATGTTATGGCCACATTGAAGCCTTAAACGTTTGTTTACATTTTTTTTAAATCAAAATATATCTTTCTAAACCTACTTTTTTATTATAATTTTATTATAAAATTATTTTTATAATGTCTATTCAATGCTTTCCTCATCGAACACAATAATGACGTCATTAATGATATTTTGAGGGTAATTTCTCAGCCAGAATTGCTCTGTGATTTAATTATTTGGAACATCATGTAATTAATTAGATTAAAAATGTTAATCGCTTGAGTTATTATAGTTAACTGTTAACAAATGGAAACTTATTGTAAAGTGTTGCTGAAAAAATCCAGTATAGAAGTTATATTCCGTTCATAAGCTAAAAATGCAGTGTTTTGTAAATGAATGGCTGTATTTTAATTTGATTGTTTTACAATTAAATTGTTAAAAGTTTTATGCACTCATTTCATAATATACCACTTTTGATAATAAATGTACATTAAATCCTAAAACATAAAATGAAGGGAATTAAATCTGAAAGTAAAGGAAAGGTGTTCTCAAGCTCTATCAAACATGTGCAACACATTTCCTTCCACTTTAATGCGATGAAATGATAAATATTGGAATCGAACATTATGGAAGAAATATGATCTCGTTCGGCCCTAATCTTTATATTTTACTGTTGTTGTTTAAATGATATTCAGCACTGGGATCTGAAATAACATGGATTAAAATAAGTGTGTAATTAAAAATGTATGGATGATTATGTCATAATTTTAATGGACTAATATAATATATAAGTGTGACCTTCATTCTGAGGGATTAGAGAAACCAGTCTAATGATGCGATGCTTAACAGATGAAGTGACTGTAAGGTGTGTGTGTGTGTGTGTGTGTACAGGCCGCCAGTGATGTCAAGAACTCTCCAGTGATTCCCAGAAGGCCACAGGTCAAAGCTGCTCGAACCAGAGCCATCAAACCACAGCCGGTCCCAGTGGAGGAAGGCAAAGCCTGATTAATGGACCTCGTGATCACATGACACGGCTCTCTCTCTATCTCTCTCTATCTCTCTCTCTCTCTCTCACCGGACTGACGCACAGGATCACCAAACCCACTAATGAATTGGAACACATTAATAAACATCACATAGAGAGATATGAATATCTATATATAAATGTATACTATATATATATAAATAGACACAATAGTTTTGGACTCTTCTCCGCAGACTTTTCAAGATCAGCTTTATTTATTTACATTTTGTCATTTTTTTCAAGTGAAGAATAACGGTTAAAGTGGCAAACGAACCGCCGGTTGTATCTCTCTCTCTCTCTCTTTCTCTCTCTCTCTCTCTCTCTCTCTCTCTCTCTCTCTCTCTATCTCTATCTCTATCTCTATCTCTCTCTCCATCTCTCGCTCTCTCGCTCTCTCTCTCCATCGAAGTTTGCAAACAGAAAAACGAGAAGTGCATCTCTTCTTCCAGCTCATGCCCCGCCCACATTGCCAAACCGAGCCAGGTGATTGGACTCCAGGTTTTGATTGACATGACAGAGCAACATGAGCAGCTCCAGTGCGAGGCTTTAGTCATTTTTTACTGGGTACCATGGAGTTTTAACTTCCTTTAATTAAAATATATATATATATATATATATATATATATATATATTAGTAATCATGCATATTTGCTTTATTATTATTATTAAAGAACACGTTTTATTCAATAAAAAAAAGTTTAAACCCAAATTTGAGGACATTATTCAATCCACACGGTGAGCATCTGTGCTGAACTCTCCTCCTCCTCTGCTTTCATGTGTTGTGGGACTGCAGAGATGATGATGTGTGTGTGTGTGTGTGTGTGTGATAGAGATGTTGAAGCGCTTGCTCTCGCTCTGATATTCCTGTGTCTCGTGTGCAGATGTCGGAGAGGAACTGACTCATGATTCGGTCCACAAACCCTTTCTCTTCTGCTTTGAGTTCCAGGTGTTCGGTCTTGTCAGTCACAGCAATAAACAACCTTTCTGTCACAATCAGGGTCCAAAAGAGTTGCTTTAGTGTAGATGTTGCTGTCTCACAGGGATCATGATTGACATACGAAGTCTTGTTTTGCCGGATCTCCGTCACACTACGGCTGTACAGAACTATGACATCATCAGCACATGTTCATGCATTCATTGGTCTTTGATATTGGAGCATTAATGCGACTCGTCCTTTTCTCTCTGGGTCAGTTGTTGCACATTTGAAATGCCTTTTTAAATGATTTCTCCAGTGCTTATGGTTATTTCAGAGGGTCATTTGCTTCTCGATTGCTGAATATCTGTACAGACTCATTATTGCCCTTTGGCTTTGTTTTGTTAGACTTGTATTTAAAGGGCCAGTGATGGATTTACTCACTTTTATGTTTATTTTTAGGGGTCTGTTTTTTTTTCTTTTTCTTTTTTTTTTTCCTGCAGATATTTATCACTCAGTGTTGTTTATCCTATTAAATGTGTGACCATATTTGCCCTTTTATTGGAAAATGATCTCAACAAGAGAGAAATAAAGCAGATTGTGCTTTTTTCAAAGACGGATCGTTGTTTGTGTTCCCATCAACCGTGTGCAGTTACTGAACTGAAATCCCAGCTTTCCACTGAATGAATGGCTTTTATAATTTTATACGGACCAATGCATCTATCTATAGTAAAAATATATGTAGGGAAACATCTATGAACATTTTTAATGGTGACGTAAACAAATACAATTTCATTGATTGAAAGTGTTTTAACTGATTCACAGAAATTAATCAAACTTCCCAACTCTAGTTCTGTTTAATCAAGCAGATTCCCGAAGTAATGGGGTAAAAGGAATTAAACTTCATTTGTTTCATTACTGTATGAATCAGCGTTTTGAACGAATCTCTTGAATGAATGATTCAATGCCTCATAAAAACTTCACTTGTTTTACCACTGGATGAATCCACGTTTTTGGACAAATCTCTTAAATGACTCACTCATAAAGATTTGTTTCATTACGGGATGAATCTGCGTTTTTAACTAATATCTTGAATGAATGATTCAATGACTCGAAGCGCCGCTATGCGGGTTTGAATCGAGATCGCCATCTTTAAACGATTAATCTTGCTGCAGCCATCTACCAAATCATTTCAAATCAAACATAAAATTTGATTGATATTATAAACTTTATTTCGCTCAAATAACGATTATAAAAAAACTCGATTCAAGTTTGTTCCCGCCAAAGTTCAGTCGAGCGACGGCTGAGGGGAAGTTTCTCGACACCGAACACTTAAAGGGACAGTGCACCCAAAAATACCAATTCTGTCACCATCTACTCTCAATCACACTGTTCAAAACCTATGAGTTTTTCTGTTAAACACAAAGAAGGTATTTTTATGGAAGCTTGTTTCCGCCACTGAATAATAAATAAATAATAATAATTGTGACTTTTTTTCTCTCAACTGCGAGATATGCAGTCAGAATTGCGTGAAATAAAGTTGCAATTGCGTGTTATAAAGTCAGAATTGAGAGATGTAAACTTTTCTGAGAAAAAAAAAGAAAAAAAAAAGGTCTTTTTATCTCACAATTCTGAGAAAAGATGTCAGAATTGCAATTGAGTATAAAGTCAGAATTGCGTGATATAAAGTCGCAATTGCGAGAAAAAAAGTCAGAATTCTGCCATAGTCACTCAAAACCGGGATGGCAATTCTAGTCACATTTATGTTTAGTTTCACTGT
>NC_140221.1:957500-962500 GCF_951802725.1 Rutilus rutilus
GTGCAGGAGTGTGTCTCTGAGCGTGTGTGTGTGTGTGTGTGTGTGTGTGTGTTCCTCAGAAGGACGAGGGTGATGTGCAGGAGTGTATCTCTGAGCGTGTGTGTGTGTGTGTGTGTGTGTGTGTTCCTCAGAAGGACGAGGGTGATGTGCAGGAGTGTATCTCTGAGCGTGTGTGTGTGTGTGTGTGTGTGTGTGTGTGTGTGTGTGTTCCTCAGAAGGACGAGGGTGATGTGCAGGAGTGTATCTCTGAGCGTGTGTGTGTGTGTGTGTGTGTGTGTGTGTGTGTGTGTGTGTGTGTGTGTGTGTGTGTGTGTGTGTGTGTGTGTGTGTGTGTGTGTGTGTGTGTGTGTGTGTGTTCCTCAGAAGGACGAGGGTGATGTGCAGGAGTGTATCTCTGAGCGTGTGTGTGTGTGTGTGTGTGTGTGTTCCTCAGAAGGACGAGGGAGATGTGCAGGAGTGTATCTCTGAGCGTGTGTGTGTGTGTGTGTGTGTGTGTGTGTGTGTGTGTGTGTGTGTGTGTGTTCCTCAGAAGGACGAGGGAGATGTGCAGGAGTGTGTCTCTGAGCGTGTGTGTGTGTGTGTGTGTGTGTGTGTGTGTGTGTGTGTGTTCCTCAGAAGGACGAGGGTGATGTGCAGGAGTGTATCTCTGAGCGTGTGTGTGTGTGTGTGTGTGTGTGTGTGTGTGTGTGTTCCTCAGAAGGACGAGGGTGATGTGCAGGAGTGTATCTCTGAGCGTGTGTGTGTGTGTGTGTGTGTGTTCCTCAGAAGGACGAGGGTGATGTGCAGGAGTGTATCTCTGAGCGTGTGTGTGTGTGTGTGTGTTCCTCAGAAGGACGAGGGTGATGTGCAGGAGTGTATCTCTGAGCGTGTGTGTGTGTGTGTGTGTTCCTCAGAAGGACGAGGGTGATGTGCAGGAGTGTATCTCTGAGCGTGTGTGTGTGTGTGTGTGTGTGTTCCTCAGAAGGACGAGGGTGATGTGCAGGAGTGTATCTCTGAGCGTGTGTGTGTGTGTGTGTGTGTGTGTGTGTGTGTGTGTGTGTGTGTTCCTCAGAAGGACGAGGGTGATGTGCAGGAGTGTATCTCTGAGCGTGTGTGTGTGTGTGTGTGTTCCTCAGAAGGACGAGGGAGATGTGCAGGAGTGTATCTCTGAGCGTGTGTGTGTGTGTGTGTGTGTGTGTGTGTTCCTCAGAAGGACGAGGGAGATGTGCAGGAGTGTGTCTCTGAGCGTGTGTGTGTGTGTGTGTGTGTGTGTGTGTTCCTCAGAAGGACGAGGGTGATGTGCAGGAGTGTATCTCTGAGCGTGTGTGTGTGTGTGTGTGTGTGTTCCTCAGAAGGACGAGGGTGATGTGCAGGAGTGTATCTCTGAGCGTGTGTGTGTGTGTGTGTGTGTTCCTCAGAAGGACGAGGGTGATGTGCAGGAGTGTATCTCTGAGCGTGTGTGTGTGTGTGTGTGTGTGTTCCTCAGAAGGACGAGGGTGATGTGCAGGAGTGTATCTCTGAGCGTGTGTGTGTGTGTGTGTGTTCCTCAGAAGGACGAGGGTGATGTGCAGGAGTGTGTCTCTGAGCGTGTGTGTGTGTGTGTGTGTGTGTTCCTCAGAAGGACGAGGGTGATGTGCAGGAGTGTATCTCTGAGCGTGTGTGTGTGTGTGTGTGTTCCTCAGAAGGACGAGGGTGATGTGCAGGAGTGTATCTCTGAGCGTGTGTGTGTGTGTGTGTGTTCCTCAGAAGGACGAGGGAGATGTGCAGGAGTGTATCTCTGAGCGTGTGTGTGTGTGTGTGTGTGTGTGTGTGTGTGTGTGTGTGTGTGTGTGTGTTCCTCACAGAAGGACGAGGGTGATGTGCAGGAGTGTGTCTCTGAGCGTGTGTGTGTGTGTGTGTGTGTGTGTGTGTGTGTGTGTGTGTGTGTGTGTGTGTGTGTGTGTGTGTGTGTTCCTCACAGAAGGACGAGGGTGATGTGCAGGAGTGTATCTCTGAGCGTGTGTGTGTGTGTGTGTGTGTGTGTGTGTGTGTGTGTGTTCCTCAGAAGGACGAGGGTGATGTGCAGGAGTGTGTCTCTGAGCGTGTGTGTGTGTGTGTGTGTGTGTGTGTGTGTGTGTGTGTGTGTGTGTGTGTGTGTGTGTGTTCCTCACAGAAGGACGAGGGTGATGTGCAGGAGTGTATCTCTGAGCATGTGTGTGTGTGTGTGTGTGTGTGTGTGTGTGTGTGTGTGTGTGTGTGTGTGTGTGTGTGTGTGTGTGTGTGTGTTCCTCACAGAAGGACGAGGGTGATGTGCAGGAGTGTATCTCTGAGCGTGTGTGTGTGTGTGTGTGTGTGTGTGTGTGTGTTCCTCAGAAGGACGAGGGTGATGTGCAGGAGTGTATCTCTGAGCATGTGTGTGTGTGTGTGTGTGTGTGTGTGTGTGTGTGTGTGTTCCTCAGAAGGACGAGGGAGATGTGCAGGAGTGTATCTCTGAGCGTGTGTGTGTGTGTGTGTGTGTGTTCCTCAGAAGGACGAGGGAGATGTGCAGGAGTGTATCTCTGAGCGTGTGTGTGTGTGTGTGTGTGTGTGTGTTCCTCACAGAAGGACGAGGGCGATGTGCAGGAGTGTATCTCTGAGCGTGTGTGTGTGTGTGTGTGTGTGTGTGTGTGTGTGTTCCTCAGAAGGACGAGGGTGATGTGCAGGAGTGTATCTCTGAGCGTGTGTGTGTGTGTGTGTGTGTGTTCCTCAGAAGGACGAGGGTGATGTGCAGGAGTGTATCTCTGAGCGTGTGTGTGTGTGTGTGTGTGTGTGTGTGTGTGTTCCTCAGAAGGACGAGGGAGATGTGCAGGAGTGTATCTCTGAGCGTGTGTGTGTGTGTGTGTGTGTGTTCCTCAGAAGGACGAGGGTGATGTGCAGGAGTGTATCTCTGAGCGTGTGTGTGTGTGTGTGTGTGTGTGTGTGTGTGTTCCTCAGAAGGACGAGGGTGATGTGCAGGAGTGTATCTCTGAGCGTGTGTGTGTGTGTGTGTGTGTGTGTGTGTGTGTGTGTTCCTCAGAAGGACGAGGGTGATGTGCAGGAGTGTATCTCTGAGCGTGTGTGTGTGTGTGTGTGTGTGTGTGTGTGTGTGTGTGTGTGTGTTCCTCAGAAGGACGAGGGCGATGTGCAGGAGTGTATCTCTGAGCGTGTGTGTGTGTGTGTGTGTGTGTTCCTCAGAAGGACGAGGGCGATGTGCAGGAGTGTATCTCTGAGCGTGTGTGTGTGTGTGTGTGTGTGTGTGTGTGTTCCTCAGAAGGACGAGGGTGATGTGCAGGAGTGTATCTCTGAGCGTGTGTGTGTGTGTGTGTGTGTGTGTGTGTGTGTGTGTGTGTGTTCCTCAGAAGGACGAGGGTGATGTGCAGGAGTGTATCTCTGAGCATGTGTGTGTGTGTGTGTGTGTGTGTGTGTGTGTGTGTGTGTTCCTCAGAAGGACGAGGGTGATGTGCAGGAGTGTATCTCTGAGCATGTGTGTGTGTGTGTGTGTGTGTGTGTGTGTGTGTGTGTGTGTGTGTGTGTGTGTGTGTGTGTGTGTGTGTTCCTCAGAAGGACGAGGGTGATGTGCAGGAGTGTATCTCTGAGCATGTGTGTGTGTGTGTGTGTGTGTGTGTGTGTGTGTGTGTGTGTGTGTGTGTGTGTGTGTGTGTGTGTGTGTTCCTCAGAAGGACGAGGGTGATGTGCAGGAGTGTGTTTCTGAGCGTGTGTGTGTGTGTGTGTGTGTGTGTGTGTGTGTGTGTGTGTGTGTGTGTGTGTGTGTGTGTGTGTGTGTGTTCCTCAGAAGGACGAGGGTGATGTGCAGGAGTGTATCTCTGAGCATGTGTGTGTGTGTGTGTGTGTGTGTGTGTGTGTGTGTGTGTGTTCCTCAGAAGGACGAGGGTGATGTGCAGGAGTGTATCTCTGAGCATGTGTGTGTGTGTGTGTGTGTGTGTGTGTGTGTGTGTGTGTGTGTGTGTGTGTGTGTGTGTGTGTGTTCCTCAGAAGGACGAGGGTGATGTGCAGGAGTGTATCTCTGAGCATGTGTGTGTGTGTGTGTGTGTGTGTGTGTGTGTGTGTGTGTGTGTGTGTGTGTGTGTGTGTGTGTTCCTCAGAAGGACGAGGGTGATGTGCAGGAGTGTATCTCTGAGCGTGTGTGTGTGTGTGTGTGTGTGTGTGTGTGTGTGTTCCTCAGAAGGACGAGGGTGATGTGCAGGAGTGTATCTCTGAGCGTGTGTGTGTGTGTGTGTGTTCCTCAGAAGGACGAGGGCGATGTGCAGGAGTGTATCTCTGAGCGTGTGTGTGTGTGTGTGTGTGTGTGTGTGTGTGTGTTCCTCAGAAGGACGAGGGTGATGTGCAGGAGTGTATCTCTGAGCGTGTGTGTGTGTGTGTGTGTGTTCCTCAGAAGGACGAGGGCGATGTGCAGGAGTGTATCTCTGAGCGTGTGTGTGTGTGTGTGTGTGTGTGTGTGTGTTCCTCACAGAAGGACGAGGGTGATGTGCAGGAGTGTATCTCTGAGCGTGTGTGTGTGTGTGTGTGTGTGTGTGTGTGTGTGTTCCTCAGAAGGACGAGGTTGATGTGCAGGAGTGTATCTCTGAGCGTGTGTGTGTGTGTGTGTGTGTGTGTGTGTGTGTGTTCCTCAGAAGGACGAGGGTGATGTGCAGGAGTGTATCTCTGAGCGTGTGTGTGTGTGTGTGTGTGTGTGTGTGTGTGTGTGTGTTCCTCACAGAAGGACGAGGGTGATGTGCAGGAGTGTATCTCTGAGCGTGTGTGTGTGTGTGTGTGTGTGTGTGTGTGTGTGTTCCTCAGAAGGACGAGGGTGATGTGCAGGAGTGTATCTCTGAGCGTGTGTGTGTGTGTGTGTGTGTGTGTGTGTTCCTCAGAAGGACGAGGGCGATGTGCAGGAGTGTGTCTCTGAGCGTGTGTGTGTGTGTGTGTGTGTGTGTGTGTGTGTGTGTGTGTGTGTGTGTTCCTCAGAAGGACGAGGGTGATGTGCAGGAGTGTATCTCTGAGCGTGTGTGTGTGTGTGTGTGTGT
>NC_140221.1:975000-1000000 GCF_951802725.1 Rutilus rutilus
AGTTTCTGTTTATTTTTGTCTTGCTTTCCAGTACAAATATCTAAACATTCTTACATCACGATACATTTCTTTGTTTTATTTTAAAATTACATTATATTAATTATAAAAAAATATTTTGTTAAATTTAACAAAAATCTTGTTTTCCCTTTGAATCAAGTTTAATATAAAATAAATACAAAGTTCTGTCATGAAACTCTAAAAGGCTCTGGCTGATCGGTCCTTTTACTCACCTGTTCATAATCACATGGTTATCTATAGGGCGCAGCTGATTGGTTCCTGCCGTATCAGTAGCCAATGAGCTCGCTGCTCAACCTTCAAATACTTGGGTAGCATTAGCGTCCCTCCTCCTTCCCCAGCTCCACCTGTACAGATCTGCTCCGGGTAATTCCTGTTCTCTATATTGTACAGCAGTGTGTCGTGTGTGTGTATTGACGGTATCAAGTCCTGTACTTGTTCTCCAGCAGATCTATTCCTCCAAAAACAAACACACAACATTGGCGTACGCATTTGTACAGAAAACAAGACAAAATATACTTTTATTTGAGAAGCAAAATTTGAAGAATCTATACATTTTTCACCAAAATGACATATTTAAACGTTGATATTTTAGGTCATTTAGCAACTCCAGTAAATGTATCTTGAGATTATTTGTACTGGGAAAACAAGACATCAATACTTTTTTTTTCATTTGCGATTCATTTGTACGCCACTTTTCACTCACATTCATCTCAATGGCAGCCGCTCGACTGACCCAAGAGTGTTATTTTGTTATGATCAGGAATCAGCCAATCATCTGAGCTGTAAATGTCATGTGACTTGTCTCGTATAGTAATTGCCACTATGTTTATGATAATTTATGATTTTTGTTGTTATTCGCGCAGATGAACGCCAAACCCCGCAGTTTTAGAGGGAAACAGCAGGGGCTCCGAGGCTCCGCCCACTGGGGCCGCTCACATGTGACCGATGACGTCCAATCAGAATACGGCTGGTCTCCGGTGCGTACCCGACGCAACAGTGATGCTGCGTCTGAGATGTCGTGTGCGTGGTAGACTTACACTCGTCTCATCATTACTCTTCGTTTACTATCATCTGTACTTTTCCAGCCTAGAAAAATAAAGTGGAGGTTTGGAGTGACATGACGACAGAATGATCATTGTTGCGTGAACTGTCCCTTTAAATTGTGTAAAGGCTTGTTCACACTGGGGACGATAATGATAACAATAAAGATATACTTCTAAACATCATTCTAAATATAAAAGAATAGCAGAGTCCAGAACTATAGCGATAACGGCACAGAGAAACCATATCGCTGGAATCACTCTTAGATCATTCTTATCTTTCAGCTGATGAACCATAGAAACATCGGCAGCCAATCAGAAAGAGCGCAAACATTTTAAAAACATCGGCAGCCAATCAGAAAGAGCGCAAACCTTTTAAAAACATCGGCAGCCAATCAGAAGGAGCGCAAACATTTTAAAAACATCGGCAGCCAATCAGAAAGAGCGCAAACATTTTAAAAACATCGGCAGCCAATCAGAAAGAGCGCAAACCTTTTAAAAACATCGGCAGGCAATCAGAAAGAGCGCAAACATTTTAAAACATCGGCAGCCAATCAGAAAGCGCGCAAACCTTTTAAAAACATCGGCAGCCAATCAGAAAGAGCGCAAACATTTTAAAACCTCGGCAGCCAATCAGAAAGAGCGCAAACATTTTTAAAACATCGGCAGCCAATCAGAAAGAGCGCAAATCTTTTACAAACATCGGCAGCCAATCAGAAAGAGCGCAAACAAAAGAGCGCAAATCTTTTAAAAACATCGGCAGCCAATCAGAAAGAGCGCAAATCTTTTACAAACATCGGCAGCCAATCAGAAAGAGGGCAAACATTTTACAAACATCGGCAGCCAATCAGAAAGAGCGCAAATCTTTTACAAACATCGTCTGCCAATCAGAAAGAGCGCAAATCTTTTACAAACATCGGCAGCCAATCAGAAAGAGCGCAAATCTTTTACAAACATCGGCTGCCAATCAGAAAGAGCGCAAACAAAAGAGCGCAAATCTTTTAAAAACATCGGCAGCCAATCAGAAAGAGCGCAAATCTTTTACAAACATCGGCTGCCAATCAGAAAGAGCGCAAACAAAAGAGCGCAAATCTTTTACAAACATCGTCTGCCAATCAGAAAGAGCGCAAATCTTTTACAAACATCGTCTGCCAATCAGAAAGAGCGCAAATCTTTTACAAACATCGGCAGCCAATCAGAAAGAGCGCAAATCTTTTACAAACATCGTCTGCCAATCAGAAAGAGCGCAAATCTTTTACAAACATCGGCAGCCAATCAGAAAGAGCGCAAATCTTTTACAAACATCGGCAGCCAATCAGAAAGAGCGCAAACAAAAGAGCGCAAATCTTTTACAAACATCGTCTGCCAATCAGAAAGAGCGCAAATCTTTTACAAACATCGGCAGCCAATCAGAAAGAGCGCAAATCTTTTACAAACATCGTCTGCCAATCAGAAAGAGCGCAAATCTTTTACAAACATCGTCTGCCAATCAGAAAGAGCGCAAACATTTTACAAACATCGGCAGCCAATCAGAAAGAGCGCAAATCTTTTACAAACATCGTCTGCCAATCAGAAAGAGCGCAAATCTTTTACAAACATCGGCAGCCAATCAGGAAGAGCGCAAATCTTTTAAAAACATCGGCAGCCAATCAGAAAGAGCGCAAATCTTTTACAAACATCGGCAGCCAATCAGAAAGAGCGCAAACATTTTACAAACATCGGCAGCCAATCAGAAAGAGCGCAAATCTTTTACAAACATCGTCTGCCAATCAGAAAGAGCGCAAATCTTTTACAAACATCGGCTGCCAATCAGAAAGAGCGCAAACAAAAGAGCGCAAATCTTTTAAAAACATCGGCAGCCAATCAGAAAGAGCGCAAATCTTTTACAAACATCGGCTGCCAATCAGAAAGAGCGCAAACAAAAGAGCGCAAATCTTTTACAAACATCGGCAGCCAATCAGAAAGAGCGCAAATCTTTTACAAACATCGGCTGCCAATCAGAAAGAGCGCAAACAAAAGAGCGCAAATCTTTTACAAACATCGTCTGCCAATCAGAAAGAGCGCAAATCTTTTACAAACATCGTCTGCCAATCAGAAAGAGCGCAAATCTTTTACAAACATCGGCAGCCAATCAGAAAGAGCGCAAATCTTTTACAAACATCGTCTGCCAATCAGAAAGAGCGCAAATCTTTTACAAACATCGGCAGCCAATCAGAAAGAGCGCAAATCTTTTACAAACATCGGCAGCCAATCAGAAAGAGCGCAAACAAAAGAGCGCAAATCTTTTACAAACATCGTCTGCCAATCAGAAAGAGCGCAAATCTTTTACAAACATCGGCAGCCAATCAGAAAGAGCGCAAATCTTTTACAAACATCGTCTGCCAATCAGAAAGAGCGCAAATCTTTTACAAACATCGGCAGCCAATCAGAAAGAGCGCAAATCTTTTAAAAACATCGGCAGCCAATCAGAAAGAGCGCAAACATTTTACAAACATCGGCAGCCAATCAGAAAGAGCGCAAACATTTTACAAACATCGGCAGCCAATCAGAAAGAGCGCAAATCTTTTACAAACATCGTCTGCCAATCAGAAAGAGCGCAAATCTTTTACAAACATCGGCAGCCAATCAGAAAGAGCGCAAATCTTTTAAAAACATCGGCAGCCAATCAGAAAGAGCGCAAACATTTTACAAACATCGGCAGCCAATCAGAAAGAGCGCAAATCTTTTACAAACATCGGCAGCCAATCAGAAAGAGCGCAAACATTTTACAAACATCGGCAGCCAATCAGAAAGAGCGCAAACATTTTACAAACATCGGCAGCCAATCAGAAAGAGCGCAAATCTTTTACAAACATCGGCAGCCAATCAGAAAGAGCGCAAATCTTTTAAGTGACAGAATGATAATCAGAACGATGATGATGTGCTGATATAATTATCATTATCTGTAGTTATCGTTCTCTGTGTGAACGAGCCTTTAATATTACTATTCTCATATTTACAAACTTTTAATAATGACATAAATCTGCCATAATAAAAACAATGTTACAAACTGATATCTGTTGCTGTATCGATGATGATGATGATGCACATATTTTAAATACTAAAGTATTATAATATCACTCTCAAAGGTGCTTCAATATTTTGTTTTAATATTCATTCTTTACTGTAATAAATTTCAAGCATCATGTTTGTTTTTACTCTATTTTTTCTCCGTCTACAAACAACGCGAGAGGAAAACTGAGGGTGTTTTGTTGCGACTGCAATTAAAATAGTTTATTAATGAGAAATATTAAACATTTATGAGACAAAAACACACAGATACTGTGTGTGTTTATATCTCTGTTTCTGTGCAAACTCAAACATGTTTTACAATAAACTTAGATGTAATTTTTACACAATTGTTAATTATTATTAATTATATTTTCCTTATCTTTCCAGTTTTAGATTATTTGTACACTTTACGTGAAAGAAATTCCGAGTTCTAGATGTTCATCATGTACAGTTACACTTCATCTCAACCTAAAGTTAAAATAACATTATAACCAGAGAACGTCTAATGAGGGGAGAAGTGCCACTCAATAAACTTCCGGTTGCAGTTCCACTCTTGTTCCACATGAGGGCGCTCACAGGACGAGTGCAGAATGAATGGAGGCCTATGGAGCTATACCGCTCAAAATCCACTTTTCTTAGGATATAATTTTTGTCTAGTAATGTGAATGTTGTTTTCGAAAGGGGATGCAAAAAAATTACACATTGCTTGGTGTTTTTTAGAGTCACTTATTTGCTTTAAAAAGTCTTTCAAAATGTCAATCTGACGTCATTAGCAGAATGCTAGCGTGTTATGGGCAACAACAACTCAACCTGTAAGAAATCGAAAGGACACAAGTACTCGTTCATTCAACTTTCGACCTATAACCCATGTTGAACTTGCAAAACCTACAATCAAATCTGAGATTTCTCAACGGCAATCGGGTGAAAGAGACACATTTAGCCGTCTAGCTCCATAGACTCCCTTATCTTTCCAGTTTTAGATTATTTGTACACTTTACGTGAAAGAAATTCCGAGTTCTAGATGTTCATCATGTACAGTTACACTTCATCTCAACCTAAAGTTAAAATAACATTATAACCAGAGAACGTCTAATGAGGGGAGAAGTGCCACTCAATAAACTTCCGGTTGCAGTTCCACTCTTGTTCCACATGAGGGCGCTCACAGGACGAGTGCAGAATGAATGGAGGCCTATGGAGCTATACCGCTCAAAATCCACTTTTCTTAGGATATAATTTTTGTCTAGTAATGTGAATGTTGTTTTCGAAAGGGGATGCAAAAAAATTACACATTGCTTGGTGTTTTTTAGAGTCACTTATTTGCTTTAAAAAGTCTTTCAAAATGTCAATCTGACGTCATTAGCAGAATGCTAGCGTGTTATGGGCAACAACAACTCAACCTGTAAGAAATCGAAAGGACATAAGTACTCGTTCATTCAACTTTCGACCTATAACCCATGTTGAACTTGCAAAACCTACAATCAAATCTGAGATTTCTCAACGGCAATCGGGTGAAAGAGACACATTTAGCCGTCTAGCTCCATAGACTCCCATTCATTCTGCACTCATGGCGAGCGCCCCCAGTGGAGCTCTGGTGGAACTACAACCAATAGGACTTAATAGGGCGTTGGAGTGAACACGCTTTCCGTAGACGGGCTTTGTTATTATAACCATTATAACCCATTATAAGTATCAAGAAAACAACCACCAAAACAGTATTATTTTGTATTGTTACATTAACGATTTGTAATTATTGTTCTGTTTATTCAGAAGTATTTATTTCTCATCAGGTTTTCTTATCATTAAAATTAAAAAAATAAAATAATAATAACTAATAATGCAGTGATGATTTTCATATTTCATGTGTGTTTTATTTGCTAACTGATGTTAAGTTAATCTCGTCAGTGTGTTCATAATGAAAGCTCAGTAAACTGCAGATAATTACGACAAAACGTCACAATTGTGATCAAGTCAGTAAAGACAGTAAGTCATAATTATGAGAGGAAACGTTAGAATTGTGTGTGTGTGTTTGTGTGTGTCTTAAGTGTGTGTGTGTGTTTGTGTGTGTTTGTGTCTGTCTGTCTTAAGTGTGTGTGTGTGTGTGTGTGTGTGTGTGTGTGTGTGTGTGTGTGTGTGTGTGTGTGTGTGTGTTAGTGAGAGTGAACACTAGAGGGCGCTAGAGTCAGTGGAATCCTCTCGTGTGTGTGTGTGTGTGTGTGTGTGTGTGTGTGTGTGTGTGTGTGTGTGTGTGTGTGTGTGTTCTCTCTCGCTCTGTCTCGTCTGTCTAATGAAGTGTTTCTTCTCTTCACGTCGAGAGCATCTGGAGGATCAGGCGTTCAGGATCGTGGAGCTTCAGTCACTCACAGATGCGCTTCATTTACAGCTCCTCATCTACATACTCAATTATGTTAATTATATGAATTATAATAAGGTACTAACCCTGAAGCTAACCTTAACACATGTATTTACCTCATAACACCAGAGGCAAAGTGCCCGTGATTCTGAGGGGTTTATTACAGAATGAAACTGATCTAGATATAAATAATAAACTTGTTCGTGTGTGTGTGTGTGTGTGTGTGTGTGTGTGTGTGTGTGTGTGTGTGTGTGTGTGTGAGGAAGTGTGTTGGTTTCCGGTGAGAACTGATGAACTTTAACACACACACACGCACACACGATCATTCACATGTGTTACACAACATTACAAACTACGCTTACACTTTCTCAGTTTGTGTAAAGCTACTGAGGGTTCAGAGGATTTATTCTCCCACATTAATTTCCTCAGTTCTAGTACAATTATGTGGTTGTGTTTCATTAATACAGAAGTGTTTAGATTTATCTTGATATCCCCCGAAAGTGGAAGTGAACTGTGACAACATGCCCCGCCTGCATTCGCATTAAAAGACGATCTCAACTGTTCAATAACAGATATAAGACTAAAATAATATCAGATTTCTCTCATTTTTATATATATATAAGAAACTATAATTTTAAATGTATAATATTTTTTCATTTACCAGTCATACATCCGTATGTTTGTGTTTATTTATTTTTTGGTGTTTATTTAATTTGTTATTTGATTACTGATAAATTAAATAATGTATTATGTTTAATAATAATATATACAAAAAAAAGGTATTATATCCCTTTCATGCATGAATCATGATAACCTCAGTCGTGTCTTTATTGCTCTTAGGGCTTGAACATCTGGAGGTGAAGTTTATTTTTATTTATTTTTTACACATTTTTCAAAGAGCTCTTCAGATGTCCACTTGAGTGACAGCATGCGGTGATGGTTTAAACTGAAGATACTGCATTAAACATAATACAATAATCAAACAGATAAAATATGTGTATTTAACAAACTAATCATTACAATTATATCAAATCATCTGAAAACTATAAAATATATACAAAAAATATAAATGCGAAATATTGCAAAGGCAATTGAACTTCATACAAGTTGCACTTCGCGTGTCTTTGATATCAGAACATGAGGACGTGATTCATCAGAACTTTCTACAGCCTGTCGGTACATGTGGAAACCTGAGATGCTCCTCCAGTGCAGCAGAGCATGCAGATTTACCCTTATTAGCTGATCAGAAGGATTATGTTGAAGATGCACACATGTCTAGCACAGCCTCCTCTGACAGAAGCAGGAGATCAGGGGCTTTCAGGCTCATCTGGAATGAGCAGTGTCGGGGGAAACGCATTACAAGTAACGTGCATCACCTAATCAGATTACTATTTGATCTAACAAGTAATTAATTACAAGTAACATGCATCACGCATTCAGATTACTATTTGATCTAACAAGTAATTAATTACAAGTAATGTGCATCACCTAATCAGATTACTATTTGATCTAACAAGTAATTAATTACAAGTAACATGCATCACGCATTCAGATTACTATTTGATCTAACAAGTAATTAATTAAAAGTAACGTGCATTAGGTAATATCAGATTACTATTTGATCTAACAAGTAATTAATTACAAGTAACATGCATCACGCATTCAGATTACTATTTGATCTAACAAGTAATTAATTACAAGTAACATGCATCACGCATTCAGATTACTATTTGATCTAACAAGTAATTAATTACAAGTAACATGCATCACGCATTCAGATTACTATTTGATCTAACAAGTAATTAATTAAAAGTAACGTGCATTAGGTAATATCAGATTACTATTTGATCTAACAAGTAATTAATTACAAGTAACGTGCATTAGGTAATATCAGATTACTATTTGATCTAACAAGTAATTAATTACAAGTAACATGCATCACGCATTCAGATTACTATTTGATCTAACAAGTAATTAATTAAAAGTAACGTGCATTAGGTAATATCAGATTACTATTTGATCTAACAAGTAATTAATTACAAGTAACGTGCATTAGGTAATATCAGATTACTATTTGATCTAACAAGTAATTAATTACAAGTAACGTGCATTAGGTAATATCAGATTACTATTTGATCTAACAAGTAATTAATTACAAGTAATGTGCATCACCTAATCAGATTACTATTTGATCTAACAAGTAATTAATTACAAGTAACATGCATCACGCATTCAGATTACTATTTGATCTAACAAGTAATTAATTAAAAGTAACGTGCATTAGGTAATATCAGATTACTATTTGATCTAACAAGTAATTAATTACAAGTAACGTGCATTAGGTAATATCAGATTACTATTTGATCTAACAAGTAATTAATTACAAGTAACATGCATCACGCATTCAGATTACTATTTGATCTAACAAGTAATTAATTACAAGTAACATGCATCACGCATTCAGATTACTATTTGATCTAACAAGTAATTAATTACAAGTAACATGCATCACTCATTCAGATTACTATTTGATCTAACAAGTAATTAATTACAAGTAACGTGCATTAGGTAATATCAGATTACTATTTGATCTAACAAGTAATTAATTACAAGTAACATGCATCACGCATTCAGATTACTATTTGATCTAACAAGTAATTAATTACAAGTAATGTGCATTATGTAATCAGATTACTTTTTCATGTTACAAGTAAAGAAACGCATTACAAGTGTCATACATTATGTAATCACATAACCTTTTTTGATGTCAATGAAAATTACGTTCTAATAATACAAATACATTTATTTACAGTCAGAAAAAGTCACTGCAGATTAAGTATTTTCAAAAACAATATTCACAGTATAAGTATGAACTGTAGCTGAAACAGGCATTGATGCACGAGATCCACTATAGAGGACAGATGATTAATCAGAGTTCTCCCAATCTAAAATCAAAACGTGGAAAATGTAACTGTGATATGACTCATTAGATATTGATATGATATTGATATGACTCATTAGATATTGATATGATATTGATATGACCCATTAGATATTGATATGATATTGATATGACCCATTAGATATTGATATGATATTGATATGACTCATTAAATATTGATATGATATTAATATGACTCATTAGATATCGATATGATATTGATATGACCCATTAGATATCGATATGATATTGATATGACCCATTAGATATTGATATGATATTGATATGACCCATTAGATATTGATATGATATTGATATGACCCATTAGATATTGATATGATATTGATATGACTCATTAGATATTGATATGATATTGATATGACCCATTAGATATTGATATGATATTGATATGACTCATTAAATATTGATATGATATTAATATGACTCATTAGATATCGATATGATATTGATATGACCCATTAGATATCGATATGATATTGATATGACCCATTAGATATTGATATGATATTGATATGACCCATTAGATATTGATATGATATTGATATGACCCATTAGATATTGATATGATATTGATATGACTCATTAGATATTGATATGATATTGATATGACCCATTAGATATTGATATGATATTGATATGATATTGATATGACTCATTAGATATTGCTTGATGCTGCAATATTTTTGTTACCTACCAGAGTCTCCTAGGACAGAAGGAATGGGTGTTAATAAGGAATATTAATAACTAATTCAATCTAATAGAATTATAGGCCTAAACAACTAATATATATTTTATCTAAATCAACTATTTTATTAATTTATTTTAATTGTATTTATTTATTTATATTTTCTACCCACTATATTAATGCACTGTTAAATGTTTCTGTGTATTTAGTTTTTAGTTTTGTATATTTTAGTTAATAAAAAAATATTTTATTTATATGAATCAAAAGTTGTATTTATATTAATCTACTTAATATATTAATAAGTAATTTTTTTGTTTAATAAAATTCTTAATTAATTCTTAATTAATTTAAATGTTATTACAGTTTTTCTCTAGACTTTTCCCTGGAGCCGTTTGACAATCCCAGATTTAAAGGGACAGTTCACCCAAACATGGAGATATTTCGAGGAATGATGTTAAAGGGGTGGTTGATTATGATTTGACTTTTCTAACTTTAGTTAGTGTGTAATGTTGCTGTTTGAGCATAAACAACATCTGCAAAGTTACAACGCTCAAAGTTCAAAAGGAGATATTTGCTTTTACAGAAATCGCTTTTTAAGGACTACAACAAACGGCTGGTAGAGACTACACCACATTCCTCCCGGGTTAGTGACATCACCAACCCTAGAATTTACATAAACCCGCCCCCGGGAACGCACATATAGATTATCAAGACAGAATATGCTAATCAATGACTAGAAGATAACTACACATCAGCTTCATAAATTCATCAACTAACCATCTACATGTTGTCACTTCTTCTCGAGTCTCTCCATCATTGTCTGACTCCGGTTTGAACATAAAAGGCTAAAAGTTTTTGAAATGTTCAGTGTATGTGTGTGTGTGAGGTAAAAGGACATGAGCTGTTGTAGCTCCGCCCCCTGTGCCAGGAGCAGCAGCTCATTTGCATTTAAAGGGACAGACACAAAAACAGTGCGTTTTTGCTCATCCTCAAAAAGTGACAACTTTAACATGCTATATAATAATATCTGTGGGGTATTTTGAGCTAAAACTTCACACACACACTCTGGGGACATCAGACACTTATTTTACATCTTGTGAAAAGGGCATTATACCACCCCTTTAATCAAGCGGTTCCCGTTCTGCCTGCCATGGAGTGTTTACTGTGTGCCGTCGACTGCTGATCACCAACATCCTTAAAATATCTTCTTTTGTGTTCAACACAATGACGAGAACCTCTTTATCCAGCCACTAAAAGTCACCAAAGCTGATTCAGACATTGATCTGAGGATCTGAGATCATGAAAGAGTCATTTATTTATAAAGTACAAATATGTACAGAACAAATCAAAGGCAGCTGATCTCTGGAATATTGCATGTGTCATTACAGTACTTTGACTGGTATCCCAGAAAATAAGGATTCGAAACATTCATGCATGCTTGAAGCAGATCCGGATCATGTTCATCCGCATGTTCATATCGCATGTTCATATCGCACATAAAATAACCAGAAATTACAACAACAAAATATGTCTTTTGACTTTGGATGTTCTTCTTCTTTTCTTTCACAATCCTGTGGATGTTTTCAAAGTAAAAACAGAAAATAAAAAAATACATTTGAAATGAAATTGTAAATACTATAGACATGAAAAAAAAGACAAAACAGAACAAAATTTAACTAAAATGAAAACAGAATATACAAAAAAAAAAAATATATATATATATATATATGAAATAGAAAGTTAATAAAAACTATATAGACATTTAAAAAAACTACTAAAAATGACAAATGAACAACAAAATGACAATCTTTAACTAAAATGAAAATAAAAGCAGAAAATACAAAAATAAAAACTAAATCTGAATTAAACATTTATAGATTATAAAGACATTTTAAAAAACTACTAAGAAAAAACACAAGAAAATGACAAAAATTAACTAAATTTCAAAATTAAAAAACAATTTAATCATATTTAAAAAAACGACTAAACTGAGAAAAACGAGAATGTAATGAAAATACGTGCAGAATACATCTAAACCTGAAATAAAAATGAATCCAAACTATATACAGTATTAAAAACTATTACAGTACTTTAACTGGTATTACAGAAAGTGATATGAAACATTCATGCTTGAAACAGATCCTGATCATGTTCATATCGCACATAAAATAATGCACACAAAAAATGTATCTTTTGACCAAATGATGTTTTTCTTCTTTTCGTTCCCAGTGCTGTGGATGTTTTTCTTCTTTTCGTTCCCAGTGCTGTGGATGTTTTTAACACGAACTCAAGCCAGACTGAACAGGACAAAAGCACTGTTACTCTCCCGAGCAGCTTCCTCCGCGAGACGTCTCAGTTCTGCAGAAGTTAAGAAGTGAAAATGAGAGTGAGATCCAGTGGAGTCGGACTGGATCCCAGCATTAGTCCTGATCCCACACACAGATCCCTCTGAGGTGTACAGGCGTTCCTGGAGCTCACACAGATGCCAAGGTCATGGCTTCGATTCCCAGGGAGAGCAACAACTGATGAGAATGTAAATGTGTAGCTTGAAATGCAACGTAAGTCGCTTTTACTGTGCTTCTCTTCACCTGTGTGAACTTGAGGAGAACGACTGCATACATCCACTAAAAGTCACCAAAACTGATTCAACATTTGGATAAAAGCGTCTGCAAATGCAGAAATGTGATCCTGGACCACAAAACCAGTCACAAGGGTCAACTTTTGAAATTGAGATTCATCATCTGGACGTTGACTAAAGCTTTCCAGTGATGTGTGGTGTGTTAGGATAGGACAATATTTGGCTGAGATACAACTATTGAACATCTGGAATCTGAGGGAGCAAAAAAATGGAAACATTGAGAAAATCTCCTTTAAAGTTGTGGATTAATGTTGGCGATTGTGCTGCATTCACTCACACAAATACATGTTTGATATATTTACAGTTGGAAATGTACTAAATATCTTCATGGAACATGATCTTTACTCAATATCCTCATGATTTTTGGCATAAAAGAAAAATCTATAATTTTGACCCATACAATGTATTGTTGGCGATTGCCACAGATATACCCGTGCGACTCGTGACTGGTTCTGTGGTCCAGGTCCACAGATGAGCATCGGTGTGTCCAGCTATCGGGCCGAGCCCCAGCTGAAGGTCCCGATGGACAGGAGCGTCCGACAGGCGCTGGACGAGACCCACACCGTCTCCATCAGCCCGGAGTGGAGGAAGCCCAGGGCGAAGCCGCAGGTCACGTCGCTCAGCCGGTTCTGGCCCAGCAGGACCCGGGACAGGCCCGCGAGCCCGGCCCACAGCACCAGCAGGACCCGCAGCGGGACGGCCAGGTCCAGGTGGGACAGCAGGAACCGGGACACCAGCGCCGCTCGGCTCGCCTGACCCGCCGGGAACGAGTGTGTGTGCGGGAGCCCGGTACTCGAGTCCCACGGGCCCTTACGCCGGACCAGCTTCTGCACACCGGCCACGGTCAGCAGGTCCAGGACCAGTGCTGGAGAGGAGAGAGAGGAGAACATGCTGAATATGACAACACACAGCAGGTCCAGGACCAGTGCTGGAGAGGAGAGAGAGGAGAACATGCTGAATATGACAACACACAGCAAAAAGGACTTCAAATTAAAGGAAAAAGAGAAAATGCAAAAAAAAAACCTGAAATAATAATGTAACTATAGACATTAAAAAAACTACTAAAAATGACAAAAACAAAAGAAAATTACTAAAACTTTAATGTTAATGAAAATAAAAGTAGACAAAGCAAAAAACCTAAATCTGCCAAAAAATGACATAGTCGTAAAAAAAAAAAAAAACAGACAACAAAATGACTATGTAATTTTTTGGCAGATTTAGGTTTTTTGCTTTGTCTACTTTTATTTTCATTAACATTAAAGTTTTAGTAATTTTCTTTTGTTTTTGTCATTTTTAGTAGTTTTTTTAATGTCTAAAACTTAGTAAAACAGTAAAAACAGAAAATGCAAAAGTAAATCTGAAATAAAAATGTAAGACATTTAAGACTATAGACATTTAAAAAAAACCTACTAAAAATGACAAAAACAACTAAATTACTACAATTTTAACAGAATCTGAAATGAAAAAAACTGTAAACATTTAAAGAACTACTAATTATAAAAACATTAAAATTACAAAAATTTTAACAAAAATTCTAAATGAAAACAGAAAATACAAAAAAAAATCTGAAATAAAATAATAATAAAAACTATATAGACATTAATTAAACTACTAAAAATAACAAAACACACAACAAAATTACTAAAACTACTAATTACAAATGAAAAAAAAACGAAATCAGAAAAAAATTATATATTGACTTTTTTTTTAAATTACACAAATGAACAACAAAATTATTAAAACTTTACAATGAAAATAAAAACCAAATCTGAAATTAATAAACTATATAGATATTAAAAAACTACGAAAAATTACAAAAACACACTTTACACAAATCAACAAGAACGTAACAAAAGTTTAATAAAATAAAACATTAAAACTAAATTTGAAAAAAATATATATATAAAAATTATAGACATTTAAAAAAAAACTACTAAAAATGACAAAAACACAACCAAAATAAAAATGTAATGAAATGAATATAAAAAAACTATAGACATTAAAAAAAAAAAAAAAAAAAAAACCGGTAATGAGGTAAAACCCAGGAAAAAAAAAACAGGAAAAAACCCAGGAAAAAATGACAGACTTTTTTAAAAGAGAAAACAAAACCTTATAAAAATGACAAAAAAACACAAAATTACTAAAACTTTAAAACGAAAATAAAAACTAAACTGAAATGAAATGAATAAACTATATAGACAACAACCCCCAGAGAACGAGTAAAGCTCCGCGATAGCATAAGAGCGCGTGCGGTACCGATGAGCAGGTTGATGAGCAGCTCCTGTCCCGCCGGCGTGTGGCTCTGGCTCAGACACACCAGCGTTCCGCAGACCCATGTGACCCCGTGACCCGTCAGAGCCAGCAGGGTGACCCCCGAGCGCACACTGGACCACGGGGACCCGGCCTGGACACACACGCTCAGGCGCTTGGACAGGCAGATGTCGACGGCTAGCAGCGAGCTCACAGCGATGCCTCTGAACGACGGGTTGAGGAGCATACAGTCTTCTTCCGGCGGCTCCGCGTGTGTGTTCTCGCTCGCCTGGTTCTGCTGGCTCCTGGACGTGGATCTCCTCCACGCTTTGCTGTGGTTCCGCGGAGGCGAGTTCAGGGACAGAAACTCGGGTCGACCCAGAACGCTAGTGCTAATGCCGCGATCTTTAGCTCTGGAGCGGCTCGGGTGCGAACGCATGGCGCGGTTTATTCCAGAAGCTAATGAGCTTCAGATGTGGATTCTGGAAAACATGTTTAGACATGCATGAGGAAAAACAATTACTGAACAATAACACCACTATCACGATAATCATATATCGTCATTTTTTTTGCAGCATCAACATTTTAGGTGACCAGTTACAGCTTTAGATAATTCTTTACAGTATTTGTCACAGTTTTGATTTCATTGTAACTGACCTTGCAATATGAAAATGATTTGATATCATATGATGAATCAGTGTTTTAAATGAAATGGTTGAGTGAATGTTTCAATGACTCACTCACAGTCACTTGTCGCCCTCTACTGGTGTAACACTGGAACCTGCAGAAAGAGGCACTGAAAATGAAAAAAATGTGGCATTGTTTTATTTCATAACCAACTATTTATTATTATAATTATGAATTAGTATGTCATAATTTCAACTTTTTAAAAACCTAAAACACACCCATACATGTTTACAAAACTATCTTCGAGATCATTACACACATTGTTTTTATTTCGGTCACTGTAAAACATGCATTTTATGAAGATTATTGGCGTATGTTTTACAAGAAAATAGCAATTCAGGGTTTTTACTTAAACTTTTCACTTTTCTTATTTGTCTTGTAATTATTTGTGACTGTTTAACCTAACCCTAACCTAACCTTTCAGCATTTTCACCATTTTAAACATACATAACCTACAATTTGTCCCCAAATGATGGTTAAGCAGGAACACACAAACACAATCTCAGTCCTAATAGAGCATTAATGCGCCTGAACTTTGCTGTCCAAAGGCTGAAAATGTCAGAGAAAAAATGAGCGTCCTTCATAAAAACAATAAACGAGAACAATTACTACAAGCAACCATCTCGTTTTAATAGTCCTGAAGCACATCAGCTGGCCTACCTCAGATCAGCTCTATTATGATCCCGCTCACATTCGCATCAATTCACACGCGCAGAAACATCATTAGACACCTTGGTTTTGGAAAACATCTTTGCATAATATAATAAACATATCGGTGTATTTGAAAGCGCTGCTTTAGCATCCATCACGGTCCGCCTCCGCCTCCCAGCAAACCCACAAATACTACTATGGCGAAGGTGTGTTGTTAATCAATATTAATTAGCCACGCCCACTAGCCATGCTAATTGGCTGCCAGGCAGAAAGCTGACGAATGAAGGTTCGCCTCATGAATATAAGTTCGATCACGTGACTAGAAGCTGCCGTGACGTCACGTGGTTTAATGCATATTAATGAGCTTTGTCTTCACCGTAGTAGGAATCGCAAATCGAACAGCATCTTTGTCTGAGGTTGGCGTTCTCCAAGGTGCTTAAACGGGGACCATCGTTTGTTTTTATAATATTTTAGACACGAATCGCTTGATATTTAAAATATGTGTTTTTCCAGGTCATTGCGCTATTTCCATCTGAAGCATTTTACACTTTTGTATGCTGTCTGAAATAGACCAAATTTAGCTCAGCAAACTTCACGAGCGTTTTTCGTCTGTTTTGACAAATTTGATCTTTCAAATTTTATGTGGTCAACCTCAACACATCCACTCTGTTTTTTAAATTACAATTACAATTGCAATGCAATTCTTTATTTGATAAACTTTCTATGTTAGCTTCTTTTTCCTCAGACATGGTGGAGTTGCTGATTTTAGCTCAGAATATCCTTTCTGTTAGTGTCCACTCTGACAATCACTATCCACTCAGTGCTCTGTTAGCTCTTCTGATTTAACAAAGTAATTTATGCTTAGAGTGGAAGAAGTGTATTTAAAGTTCTTTGGTAATGTTTTATATTTTGTTTCCTATCAAAATCCAGTTCAAACAGTAACTGGTTGTTTGTGAGAGATAAAAAATCATCCATCCATTATTTATACCACTCGTCCACCCTGTTTTTTACTTAGTCCACTCAGTTATTACTTAATCTACCCTGTTATTACTTAGTCCACCATATAATTATTTAGTCCACTCTTTTATTACTTTGTCCACCCTGTTATTACTTAGTCCACCTTGTTATTACTTAGTCCATCTTGTTATTACTTAGTCCACCCTGTTATTACTTAGTCCACCATACTATTACTAAGTCCACTCTATTATTACTTAGTCCACCTTGTTATTACTTAGTCCATCTTGTTACTTAGCCCACTCTGTTATTACTTTATCCACCCTATTACTTAGTCCACTCTATTATTACTTAATCCACCCTGTTATTACTTAGTCCACTCTATTACTACTTAGTCCACTCTGTTATTACTTAGTCCACTCTGTTATTACTTAATCCACTCCGTTATTACTTGGTCCACTCTATTATTATTTAGTCCACCCTGTTATTACTCAGTCCACTCTATTATTACTTAGTCCACTCTGTTATTACTTAGTCCACTCTATTATTACTTAATCCACCCTGTTATTACTTAGTCCACTCTATTATTACTTAGTCCACTCTGTTATTACTTAGTCCACTCTGTTATTACTTATTCCACCCTGTTATTACTTAGTCCACTCTATTATTATTTAGTCCACCCTGTTATTACTCAGTCCACTCTATTATTACTTAGTCCACTCTGTTATTACTTAGTCCACCCTGTTATTACTTAGTCCACTCTATTTTTACTTTGTCCACCCGGTTATCACTTAGTCCACTCTCTCATTACTTAGTCCACTCTATTATTATTTAGTCCACTCTGTTATTACTTATTCCACCCTGTTATTACTTAGTCCACTCTGTTATTACTTAGTCCACTCTATTTTTACTTTGTCCACCCGGTTATCACTTAGTCCACTCTGTTATTACTTAGTGCACTCTATTTTTACTTTGTCCACCCGGTTATCACTTAGTCCACTCTCTCATTACTTAGTTCACCATGTTATTACTTAGTCCACTCTGTTATTACTTAGTCCACTCTATTATTATTTAGTCCACTCTGTTATTACTCAGTCCACGCTATTATTATTTAGTCCACTCTATTATTATTTAGTCCACTCTGTTGTTATTTAGTCCACTCTATTCTTATTTAGTCCACTCTGTTATTACTCAGTCCACTCTATTATTATTTAGTCCACTCTGTTATTATTTAGTCCACTCTATTATTATTTAGTCCACTCTGTTATTATTTAGTCCACTCTATTATTATTTAGTCCACTCTATTATTATTTAGTCCACTCTGTTATTACTCAGTCCACTCTATTATTATTTAGTCCACTCTATTATTATTTAGTCCACTCTATTATTATTTAGTCCACTCTGTTATTACTCAGTCCACTCTATTATTATTTAGTCCACTTTATTATTATTTAGTCCACTCTATTATTATTTAGTCCACTCTGTTATTACTCAGTCCACTCTATTATTATTTAGTCCACTCTATTATTATTTAGTCCACTCTGTTATTACTCAGTCCACTCTATTATTATTTAGTCCACTCTATAATTATTTAGTCCACTCTGTTATTACTCAGTCCACTCTATTATTATTTAGTCCACTCTATTATTATTTAGTCCACTCTATTATTTTTTAGTCCACTCTGTTATTACTTAGTCCACCATGTTATTACTTAGTCCACCCTGTTATTACTCAGTCCACTCTGTTATTACTCAGTCCACTCTATTATTATTTAGTCCACCCTGTTATTACTTAGTCCACTCTATTATTATTTAGTCCACTCTGTTATTACTTATTCCACTCTGTTATTACTTAGTCCACTCTATTTTTACTTTGTCCAACCGGTTATTACTTAGTCCACTCTATTACTTAGTCCACCCTGTTATTACTTAATCAACCCTGTTATTACTTAGTCCACTCTATTACTTAGTCCACTCTGTTATTATTTAGTCCACTCTGTTATTACTTAGTCCACTCTATTATTATTTAGTCCACTCTATTATTATTTAGTCCACTCTATTATTATTTAGTCCACTCTGTTATTACTCAGTCCACTCTATTATTATTTAGTCCACTCTATTATTATTTAGTCCACTCTATTATTATTTAGTCCACTCTGTTATTACTCAGTCCACTCTATTATTATTTAGTCCACTCTATTATTATTATTTAGTCCACTCTATTATTATTTAGTCCACTCTGTTATTACTTAGTCCACTCTATTATTATTTAGTCCACTCTGTTATTACTCAGTCCACTCTATTATTATTTAGTCCACTCTATTATTATTTAGTCCACTCTGTTATTACTCAGTCCACTCTATTATTATTTAGTCCACTCTATTATTATTTAGTCCACTCTGTTATTACTCAGTCCACTCTATTATTATTTAGTCCACTCTATTATTATTTAGTCCACTCTGTTATTACTTAGTCCACCATGTTATTACTTAGTCCACCCTGTTATTACTCAGTCCACTCTGTTATTACTCAGTCCACTCTATTATTATTTAGTCCACTCTGTTATTACTTATTCCACTCTGTTATTACTTAGTCCACTCTATTTTTACTTTGTCCAACCGGTTATTACTTAGTCCACTCTGTTATTACTTAGTCCACTCTATTACTTAGTCCACCCTGTTATTACTTAATCAACCCTGTTATTACTTAGTCCACTCTATTACTTAGTCCACTCTGTTATTATTTAGTCCACCATGTTATTACTTAGTCCACTCTGTTATTACTTAGTCCACTCTATTATTATTTAGTCCACTCTGTTATTACTCAGTCCACGCTATTATTATTTAGTCCACTCTATTATTATTTAGTCCACTCTATTGTTATTTAGTCCACTCTATTCTTATTTAGTCCACTCTGTTATTACTCAGTCCACTCTATTATTATTTAGTCCACTCTGTTATTATTTAGTCCACTCTATTATTATTTAGTCCACTCTGTTATTATTTAGTCCACTCTATTATTATTTAGTCCACTCTATTGTTATTTAGTCCACTCTGTTATTACTCAGTCCACTCTATTATTATTTAGTCCACTCTGTTATTACTCAGTCCACTCTATTATTATTTAGTCCACTCTATTATTATTATTTAGTCCACTCTATTATTATTTAGTCCACTCTGTTATTACTTAGTCCACTCTATTATTATTTAGTCCACTCTGTTATTACTCAGTCCACTCTATTATTATTTAGTCCACTCTATTATTATTTAGTCCACTCTGTTATTACTCAGTCCACTCTATTATTATTTAGTCCACTCTATTATTATTTAGTCCACTCTGTTATTACTCAGTCCACTCTATTATTATTTAGTCCACTCTATTATTATTTAGTCCACTCTGTTATTACTTAGTCCACCATGTTATTACTTAGTCCACCCTGTTATTACTCAGTCCACTCTGTTATTACTCAGTCCACTCTATTATTATTTAGTCCACTCTGTTATTACTTATTCCACTCTGTTATTACTTAGTCCACTCTATTTTTACTTTGTCCAACCGGTTATTACTTAGTCCACTCTGTTATTACTTAGTCCACTCTATTACTTAGTCCACCCTGTTATTACTTAATCAACCCTGTTATTACTTAGTCCACTCTATTACTTAGTCCACTCTGTTATTATTTAGTCCACCATGTTATTACTTAGTCCACTCTATTATTACTTAATCCAACCTGTTATTACTTAGTCCACTCTGTTATTACTTAGTCCACTCTATTACTTAGTCCACCCTGTTATTACTTAATCAACCCTGTTATTACTTAGTCCACTCTATTACTTAGTCCACTCTGTTATTATTTAGTCCACCATGTTATTACTTAGTCCACTCTATTATTACTTAATCCAACCTGTTATTACTTAGTCCACTCTGTTATTACTTAGTCCACTCTATTACTTAGTCCACCCTGTTATTACTTAATCAACCCTGTTATTACTTAGTCCACCATATTATTATTTATTCCACTCTATTATTACTTAGTCCAACCTGTTATTACTTAGTCCACTCTGTTATTACTACTTAGTCTACTCTATTATTACTTAGTCCACTCTGTTATTACTTATTATAAAATGGTTACTCCGCTCCGCGTCATGCCTAACAATGCCCCTTAGCTGTTCTAAATTCACTGTAAATTACGGCTTTGCGGGGCTTATTGCTTTAGTCCACACTGTTATTACTTAGTCCACTCTGTTAATACTTAATCCACCATGTTATTACTTGGTCCACCATGTTTTTACTTACTCCACCCTGTTAATTATTTAGTCCACTCTATTATCACTTATTCTGCCCTGTTATTACTTAGTACCCTGTTATTACTTAGCCACTCTGTTATCACTTAGTCTGCCCTGTTTTTACTTAGCCACTCTGTTTTCACTTAGTCCACTCTATTATTACTTAGTCCACCCTGTTATTACTCAGTCCACTCTGTTATCAGTTAGTCCACTCTGTAATTCCTTAGTCCACCCTGTCATTACTCAGTCCACTCTATTATTATTTAGTCTGCCCTGTTATTACTTAGCCACTCTGTTATCACTTAGTCCACTCTATTATTATTTAGTCTGCCCTGTTATTACTTAGTACCCTGTTATTACTTAGCCACTCTGTTATTACTTAGCTGTTATCACTTAGTCCACTCTATTATTACTTAGTCCACCCTGTTATTACTCAGTCCACTCTATTATTGCTCAGTCCACTCTGTTATCAGTTAGTCCACTCTGTTATTACTTAGTCCCCCGTCATTATTTTGTCCACCCTGTCATTACTCAGTCCACTCTATTGTTGCTCAGTCCACTCTGTTATTACTTAATCCACTCTGTTATCAGTTAGTCCACTCTGTTATTACTTAGTCCCCCGTCATTATTTTGTCCACCCTGCTTTAACTCAGTCCACTCTGTTATCAGTTAGTCCACCCTGTTATTACTTAGTCCCCCGTCATTATTTTGTCCACCCTGTTATTACTCAGTCCACTCTGTTATCAGTTAGTCCACCCTGTCATTACTCAGTCCACTCTATTATTGCTCAGTCCACTCTGTTATTACTTAATCTACTCTGTTATCAGTTAGTCCACTCTGTTATTACTTAGTCCCCGTCATTATTTTGTCCACCCTGTCATTACTCAGTCCACTCTATTATTGCTCAGTCCACTCTGTTATTACTTAATCTACTCTGTTATCAGTTAGTCCACTCTGTTATTACTTAGTCCCCCGTCATTATTTTGTCCACCCTGTCATTACTCAGTCCACTCTATTATTGCTCAGTCCACTCTGTTATTACTTAATCCACTCTGTTATCAGTTAGTCCACTCTGTTATTACTTAGTCCCTCTGTCATTATTTTGTCCACCCTGTTATTATTTTGTCCACCCTGTTACTATTTTGCCCACCCTCTTAAGCATTTTTTTTACAATAAATTCATACAAATAGCACAGAAAAGATAAATACTAACAATTCAAAATGATGCGTTTGTTAGAAAGTAACTACAATTCTTACATATTATATATTTATTTTTCTGATAATTTATTAACTTATATAATTTTAAAGGGACAAAGGGACACGAATTGTCTAAGAAAATGTACATAATGCCCTTAAATTTGAATCATAAGTATTTTATACTCTTCATTTGTCCCCAACAGAGTGGACATTTTTGATCTACCATTTAATTGATTTTGTTTAATAAATGGTTAAATGTATTTACCTGAGCTTGACCAAGATAATAATAAACAAAAAATGTTTTTACATCACTGTAGCCTATATCATGATTAAATATCATGATTAATTATTATATATAAAAAAAATATTAGTTTTCAAAATTTTGTGAGGAATGACCTTGATAGGCTTTTGGTTTCCTGGAGATGGACAATACAATTAAAATTCTTATTTTATTTGTGAAATATCATATACACAAAGCTAAATACATTTCAACTATATTAAATATGTTAGACTGTTTCCACTCATTTAAAGATATGTTATGGCTCGCTAATCTCGATAAAGAAAAGTCGTAAAGTTGTTAATGATGTAGCTATCATAGATGAATAGATGAAGAGCGCCTCTTTCAACAGAACTACACGTCCCATGATGCGCGCGTCGCGGAGCGGAAGTGACGTCACGGGCGCTCGGAGTCGAGCAGCTGCAGCTGATGCGGTGACTCTCACAGCGCTGCGGGACGGAGGCTGAGACACAGGGATGAGGATGAGGAGGATGAGGGATTATAATAACCGATGAAGAGAGACGGGGCAGCGATGGGCTGTTCAGCACAACATGTGTGTTCGTGACAGCGGGACCGATTCATTCATCGCTCATGTTTATTCATTACGGGCTGATGAAGTTCACCTGGATGCTGCGGCGCGCGACACGGACCGTTCACTCATTAGTGCACGAGAAAGTGAGCTTCCTCCAACTGAACCTCAAGGACAAACTCACAGAACACCTCGACAGTGTGAATATCCAATGCAAAAAAATGACTTTTCCAGCGTCCTTTTTGATACCCAAACACACTATAGCAATCAGAAATAATTTATTTGCCCGCAACATGCCAACAGTAGCCTATCCTGAGCCGATGGGTTTAACCTATTTGTTTTAATCTGAAACCAGTGTTTGCGAGAGTTATGACGCAGAAATGCCCGTTTGGTGATGATTGGAGAAGATTAATAAGTGTGAGCTGAGCGGTTCGCCAATGACGGACAGTTGATGAACATTGTTTTTAGTTCTTTTCTTTTGTTTTCTTTTAAATAAGAGGAACGCCGTTCCGTTCCGTCCTGACGCGACACCGCGACGCGTCGTTTAGAGTTTGAGCGGATCGTTCTGAGAGCGCGTTGTTCTGAGTGACAGCGCGTATAGTGCGCGTTACTCTGACAGACAGCGCGTAGTGTGCGTTATTCTGAGGGACAGCGCGTCGTGAGCGTTATTCTGAGGGACAGCGCGTCGTGAGCGTTATTCTGAGGGTTGATGTTCTGCTGGCCGCTCGCGTTGCTTGTGATGGGCTGTATTCAGAGTATCAGATGCAAACCCAAGAGTTTCCGCGACAGCATCATGGTTCTGGAGGTCAACTCGTCCATCGACCCGAACCCCACCAGCATCGACGAGTCCTCCAGCGTGGTGTTGCGTTACCGCACGCCGCACTTCCGCGCGTCAGCCCGGGTCATCGTGCCGCCCGTGGCCGGGAAAGAGAGCTGGACGGTCGGATGGATTCAGGCGTGCAACCACATGGAGTTTTACAACAAATACGGATCGAAAGGGATGTAAGTAAGAACAAATGCTGTTACAATACAGCAACACTTATGTCCTTGTTACATACAGAGTGTTACATGTACTTACCTAAGTTATAACAGTTAATTATGCATGCAACTAACCCTGGTAACACTTTATTTTACAGTGTCCTTGTTACATATGTTACATGTACTTGCCGTAGTAATAACAGTAAATTATGCATAATTATATGCAACTAACCCTCAACCAAACCCTAACCCTACCCTAACCCTATAGTAAGTACATGTTGTTAATTATTATTACTCAGTACTTAAATGTTTAATTACACTGTAACAAAAAGTGTAGCCCACTATTTGTGTCCTTGTTACACATGATACATGTAGTTACTATAGTAATAATTATAAATTATGCATAATTACATGCAACTAACCCTCAACCAAACCCTAATCCTACCCTA
>NC_140221.1:1005000-1125000 GCF_951802725.1 Rutilus rutilus
CATCCAAAACGTTTGCGCTCGCTTCCAAAACTTTTTGGTTTCCCAGAGAAACTTTGTGTTCGCTTCCAAAACTTTTGCGTTCTCCCATAAAACTTTGCGTTTGCTTCCAAAACTTTTCCGTTTCCAAGAGAAACTTTGCGTTTGTTTCCAAGACTTTTCCGTTTCCCAGAGAAACTTTGCGTTTGTTTCCAAGACTTTTCCGTTTCCCAGAGAAACTTTGCGTTTGTTTCCAAGACTTTTCCGTTTCCCAGAGAAACTTTGCAATCGCTTCCAAAACATTTGCGTTCTCCCATAAAACTTTTGCGTTCGCTTCCAAAATGTCTGCGTTCTCCCTTAAAACTTTGCGTTTGCTTCCAAAACGTTTGCATTCTCCCATAAAACTTTGCGTTATCCTCCAAAACTTTTCCGTTTCCTATGCCGCAATGGCAGCCACGTACACCTTAAGTGTGGACGGGGTGAGACCAGCAGAGAAGCGATCTTGAAGAAACTCCAGAACTGAAGCCACCGAGCAGTTAATTGGGTCTAACTCATGTTCTCTACACCAAGTGGAAAACACATTCCACTTTAGGCCATACAATCTCCTAGTAGAAGGAGCTCTGGAACTAAGTATGGTCTCGACCACTCCGGCTGAGGGGCCAGCATCTAGGTACTGAACCCCCTCAGGGGCCATACCCACAACTTCCACAGCTCCGGGTGAGGGTGGAATATTGTGCCTCCCGCCTGAGACAGCAGGTCCCTCCTCAGAGAGATCTGCCATGGCGGACCTGCCAGGAGTGCTATTATGTCTGAGAACCATACTTGGGCCAGCCAGAACGGGGCTACTAGAAGTAGACTGACTCCGTCTCAACGGACCCTCTCCAGATCTCCTCAGAGCTCTCAACACAGCCAACATCTCTAGACAATTTGTATGCCAAGAGCAATGATGGTCCTGCCACAGACCCCTGGCAAAGCAACCGTCCATGACCGCGCCCCAACCAGTGAGGGAGGCGTCTGTCAAACGGTTTTCCTGCAACATGATGCTCCCAACACTGGACCTTGGGACAGAAACCAAGGTTTCTTCAATATCGATAGGGAACGAAGACATCTGCGCGTAACCCTGACCATACGGAATGGATTTCCCCTCGGGGAAAACCCCTTGGCTTTCAGCCACCACTGAAGGGGTCTCATGTGCAGGAGGCCCAAAGGTATTATGTTGGACGCAGCTGCCATGAGGCCCAGCAGTCTTTGAAATTGCTTTACAGTGATGGCGTGGCCTAGCTTTATCCTGGACACCATGGCCAGGATGGACTCGATACGCTCGGGAGACATTTGTGCCCACATCGTAGTTGAGTCCCATACCACACCAAGGGACGAAGTTCTCTGGGCGCCAGTGGGCGGGCATCAACACGAATTTCTTTGTGTTGAGTCTCAACCCCAAGCTTTGAATATGACCAAGGACGTCATCTCGATGCCGAACTGCCATCTCCCGAGACTGAGCTAATATGAGCCAGTCGTCGATATAATTCAGCACACGGATGCCCTGAAGCCTCAGTGGGGCCAGGGCTGCATCCATGCACTTGGTGAACGTGCGAGGGGAGAGAGGTAGGCCGAACAGAAGAACCCGATATTGGTACACTTCGCCCCCAAAAGCGAACCTCAGGAACCGCCTGTGACACGGAAGGATGGAGATATGGAAGTATACGTCTTTTAGATCTATCGTGACAAACCAGTCCTCAGACCTGATTTGGTTCACGATGATGGGAAGCATCTTGATAGTGAGCATTCTGAACCTGAACCTTCTCAGAGAACGATTCAAGTGCCTCAGATCTAAAATCGGCCGCAACCCTCCCTTCTTTGGAACTATAAAGTACCGGCTGTAAAACCCAAACTCCCTGACTGGAGGAGGAACACATTCTATGGCCTCTTTGACCAGCAGAGAGTGTACTTCTTGTTCCATTACCTGAGCCTGCTCTGGAACCACTGCAGTCTGTACCACCCCAGCGAATTTCGGGGGGCGGTGACTGAACTGCAGACTGTATCCTATTTTTATCATATGCAGGACCCATGCAGATAAATTGGGTAGGCATTGCCACGCTTCTACAAAATCTACTAAGGGAACCAGCCTCTCGAGGCTGGCCTCGGGTGTTCTTCGAGCATTGTTCTCGACCCCCTGAAGCGGATGACCAGCAGGGATTAATTGAGACCGATTTTGTGACCATAGTATATGCCCATTTGCAAGCTTTTGGGACGAACGATACGGTGTGCGTTCGCTGGAAATTGATGTGGCCCGAGAGGTTGGAATCCAACATCGTTTTCCTGAGGGCTCCGCTCTCCTTTTGTACCTGACGGTACGAGGAGCTCATTGACGGCTGAGGCTGACACCTCGGTGCAGCCTTCTTGGACTTCGATCTTGAGCGGCGAGGGAGAAATTGCTGGAACGCCACAGATTGCTTCCTCGCTTCCTGAAACCTGTCGATGACAGTGTTTACTGCGGCACCGAATAGGCCAGAAGGCGAGAGCGGCGCATCCAGGAGAACGACTTATCCTTCTCCCTTATTCCAGACAAGTTCAGCCACAGATGTCTCTCCGTGGCTACCAGAGCGGCTGATGGCATGGGCTGTCTCCTTAGTAGCCCGGAGAGACAAATCTGTGGCCTTCAGCAACTCCGCAATATCTTAAGGAGTTGGTCCCTCGCCCTCATCCAAGTCCTTTAAAAGGTCAGCCTGGTATGCCTGCAGAATAGCCATTGAGTGCAGACATGAACCAGCCTGGCCCGCCGCCATATATGGCCTGCCCACCAATGCAGAAGTGTCTCTGCATTGTTTGCTGGGCAACACCGGGGCTTTCAGGGATGATGCCGCTTCAGGAGAGAGGTAGCTAGTGAGAGCCTCTTCCATCCACGGCATCTTCCCATACCCCAACTCTCTCGCACCTATTACATAACTATAATCCACCGCAGTAGGATTAGAGACGCGAGAGGAGTGGGGTTTATCCCATGACTCACATAACTCATTATGTAAATCGAAGAAGGATGGTAAGTCCCGGCGTTGAGGTTGTGAACGGCGCTGCAGGAAGCGCTCATCCAGCTTGCCTTTATTAAGCGTTTCCTGTCTCATGCGGCTCTCTGATGTTTAGTCTGGCCACAGCACGCGTCACAACCTCTACGAGCTCCTCATAGACGGGAACGTGAACTGGTGAGTCTAATTCACGCTCATCCGCCTCGATGCTAAGCACGTCCACTTCCTCAGAAGCAGACAGCTCGAGCATCTGGCCTTCGTCACGGGCTTCTGCACCATGACCGAGAGCCTCAGAACCTTCAGACGAAGAATGAGAAAGTGCCGCAGCAGTCTCATTCTCATCTGCAAAGTCCCTTTGCGAACCCCACGATCTGAGTTGCCGCGCCACCTCAACGGATGCGGGACCTGAACCGCGGGGAACGCGAGCCTGGCCATCCTCATCAAAGATAGCCAGGTGAGAGCGCAGCACTCTGATAGGGAGTGCTTCACAATCACCACAAGCAGCCCCCTCAAGAGCTGCCCGGGCATGCTGCACCGCCAAACAGTTCACACACAGTTGATGCGTGTCCCCACCCGTTAGGAATCTAGGACAGGGGTGCACACATCATCTGAACTGTTCACTCACCATAATGATCTTTTTAAATACTGAGACAGACAACACCAAATAGTACAGACAACAACAGAGAGCGCTTGCTGAAGAACGAAAGCTAACGCGTGTGTGTGCCGGTGTCACTTTATACTTCCGGGTATGCCATCACGTTACGTCATGACGCAACACCAATCAGGATTGGAATAGTTTAATTCATACTTCAGAGGCGTATGCTTAGGGAGCGTCCCCAAAGTGTCGTTCTTATGACGCAGTGCGAGTTCCCTCGAAAGGGAACTTTGCGTTTCCTTCCAAAAAAATTCCGTTTCCCAGAGAAACTTTGCGTTCACTTCCAAAACTTTTCCGTTTCCCAGAGAAACTTTGCGTTCACTTCCAAAACTTTTCCGTTTCCCAGAGAAACTTTGCGTTTGCTTCCAAAATTGTTTTATTTGTCAGAGAAACTTTGCGTTCGCTTCCAAAACTTTTTTGTTTCGCAGAGAAACTTTGTGTTCGCTTCCAAAACTTTTGCGTTCTCCCATAAAACTTTGCGTTCGCTTCCAAAACTTTTCCGTTTTCCAGAGAAACTTTGCATTCGCTTCCAAAACTTTTCCGTTTCCCAGAGACACTTTGCGTTCGCTTCTAAAACTTTTCCGTTTCCCAGAGATACTTTGCGTTCTCCTGTAAAACTTTACGTACGCTTCCAAGTCTTTTCCGCAAAACTTTTCCGTTTCCCAGAGAAACTTTGCGTTTGCTTCCAAGACTTTTCCGTTTCCGAGAGAAACTTTGCATTCGCTTCCAAAACGTTTGCGTTCTTAGGGTTAGGGTTAGGAATTTTGTTTCCCAGAGAAACTTTCCGTTTGCTTCCAAAACATTTGCGCTCTCTCGTAAAACTTTGCATTTGCTTCCAAAACTTTTTTATTTCCCTGAGAAACTTGGCCTTCGCTTCCAAAACTTTTCCATTTCCCAGAGAAACTTTGCGTTTGCTTCCAAAACTTTTCCGCTTCCCAGAGATACTTTGCGTTCTCCTGTAAAACTTTACGTACGCTTCCAAATCTTTTCCGCAAAACTTTTCCGTTTCCCAGAGAAACTTTGCGTTTGCTTCCAAGACTTTTCCGTTTCCGAGAGAAACTTTGCATTCGCTTCCAAAACGTTTGCGTTCTTAGGGTTAGGGTTAGGAATTTTGTTTCCCAGAGAAACTTTCCGTTTGCTTCCAAAACATTTGCGCTCTCTCGTAAAACTTTGCATTTGCTTCCAAAACTTTTTTATTTCCCTGAGAAACTTGGCCTTCGCTTCCAAAACTTTTCCATTTCCCAGAGAAACTTTGCGTTTGCTTCCAAAACTTTTCCGTTTTCCAGAGAAACTTTGCATTCGCTTCCAAAACTTTTCCGTTTCCCAGAGACACTTTGAGTTCGCTTCTAAAACTTTTCCGTTTCCGAGAGAAACTTTGCGTTCTCCTGTAAAACTTTACGTACGCTTCCAAGTCTTTTCCGCAAAACTTTTCCGTTTCCCAGAGAAACTTTGCGTTTGCTTCCAAGACTTTTCCGTTTCCGAGAGAAACTTTGCATTCGCTTCCAAAACGTTTGCGTTCTTAGGGATAGGGTTAGGAATTTTGTTTCCCAGAGAAACTTTCCGTTTGCTTCCAAAACATTTGCGCTCTCTCGTAAAACTTTGCATTTGCTTCCAAAACTTTTTTATTTTCCTGAGAAACTTGGCCTTCGCTTCCAAAACTTTTCCATTTCCCAGAGAAACTTTGCGTTTGCTTCCAAAACTTTTCCGTTTCCCAGAGATACTTTGCGTTCTCCTGTAAAACTTTACGTACGCTTCCAAATCTTTTCCGCAAAACTTTTCCGTTTCCCAGAGAAACTTTGCGTTTGCTTCCAAGACTTTTCCGTTTCCGAGAGAAACTTTGCATTCGCTTCCAAAACGTTTGCGTTCTTAGGGTTAGGGTTAGGAATTTTGTTTCCCAGAGAAACTCTCCGTTCGCTTCCAAAACATTTGCGTTCTCCCCTAAAACCCCAGAGAAACTTTGCATTCGCTTCCAAAACTTTTCCGTTACCCAGAGATAAGAGATAAGAGCTCTTTTTCAGATGGGTAGAGTCGGAACAAACGTCTCAGTGCTCTCATCATCCTCTGGTGTCTTTTCCGTTTCCCAGAGAAACTTTGTGTTCGCTTCCAAAAATGTTTTGTTTCCCAGAGAAACTTTGCATTCGCTTCCAAAAATTTTCACTTGCAAAAAGCTTTGCACATTTTAATACATTGCAAACATTTAATATAAATGCATATTTTTTTAAATATACTTGCAAGATGCACTACAGATCTTTTTCAGAAGGGTAGAGTCAGAACAAACCCTCTCATCATCCTCTGGTGTTTCCCGCAGGTCCAGCTGGGAGCTTCCGGATCTCCGAGACGGGAAAATCCAAGCCATCAGCGACTCGGACGGCGTAAACTACCCGTGGTACGGCAATACCACCGAAACCTGCACCATCGTGGGTCCCACCAAGAAGGACACCAAGTTCACCGTCAGCATGAACGATAACTTCTATCCCAGCGTGACGTGGGGCATCCCGGTGAGCGACTGCAATGTTCCCATGCTGAGCAGCATCCGTAGGGATCAGAGCTTCACCACGTGGCTGGTGGCCATCAACCAGGCATCGGGAGAGATCCTGGTTCTGCAGACGGTGCGCTGGCGCATGCGTCTCCACATCGAGGTGGATCCTGAGAAACCGTTGGGAATGAGAGCGAAGCTTCAGGAGCCGATCGCGCAGGAGCAGCCGCAGGTTCTGGGAAAGAACGAAGCCATCCCGCAAAACGCCTTGGTGAAGCCCAACGCCAACGACGCGCAGGTGCTGATGTGGCGTCCGCGGGCCGGAGAGCCGGTGGTCGTCATTCCTCCCAAACACTGAGACTGGGATGAGCTTCCACCAAAACGGGTCGGGAATCACTGTGCTAAACGCCACTGCAAAAAGACAAGGCTTTTTTTGTGTGTGTGGGAATATTGCTTGATGAAACGCGACGTCTCTGACGAATGGAAAGAGGGTCCGTCTCAATCCGCGCCCTAGTCGACTGATCATTTCAAGGGTATCAAACGCAAATCTAGTGCACTGAAACGTCCCACAATGCACTGCAAAACCAGGGAGCATTGGGGAAATTCTGAAGCGGGAATCGAGTCTTACGGGTGATGGAAAAAATATGAGATGGGAGGAAAAGATGTAGGTCAATACTTTTGCGTTTCCCAGAGAAACTTTACCTTTGCGTGCAAAACTTTTGTGTTTCCCATAGAAACTTTGCGTTCGCTTCCAAAACTTTCGCGTTCTCCCGAAAAACTTTACGTTTGCTTCCAAAACTTTTTCGTTTCCCAGAGAAACTTTGCGTTCGCTCGCAAAACTTTTACGTTTCCCAGAGAAACTTAACGTTCACTTCCAAAACTTTTGCGTTTCCCATAGAAACTTTGGTTGCTTCCCAAAATGTTTGCGTTCTTCCGGAAAACTTAACGTTCGCTACCAAAACTTTTCTGTTTGCCAGAGAAACTTTACTTTCGCTTCCAAAACTTTTGCATTCTCCAGAAAAACTTTACGTTCGCTTCCAAAAAAAATTCCGTTTCCCAGAGAAACTTTACATTCGCTTCAAAAACGTTTGCATTCTCCGGAAAAACTTTACGTTCGCTTCCAAACCTTTTGCATTCTCCTGTAAAACTTTGCGTTCGCTTCCAAAACTTTTCCATTTCCCAGAGAAACTTTACATTCGCTTCAAAAACTTTTGCATTCTCCGGAAAAACTTTACGTTCGCTTCCAAAAAAATTCCGTTTCCCATAGAAACTTTGTTTGCTTCCAAAACTTTTCCGTTTCCCAGAGAAACTTTACATTCGCTTCCAAAACTTTAGCATTTTCCTGTAAAAATGTGCGTTCGATTCCAACACTTTTCCATTTCCCAGAGAAACTTTGCGTTTGATTCCAAAACGTTTCCGTTTCCCAGAGAAACTTTACATTCGCTTCCAAAACTTTTGCGTTCTCCCGTAAAACTTTACGTTTGCTTCCAAAACTTTTCTGTTTCCCAGAGAAACTTTGCGTTCTCTCAAAGTTTTGTGAGCGAACGCAAAAGCATTGACATATAATATTTATGCCCGTCTCATTTTTTTCCCATCACCATGTCCCTTTAGGGGCTCCGTAGAACACAATCGTGCAAATGATAGATGTTTAAAAATATATATTTTAAGTCAAATGAAGTCAGCTTTATTTCTACAGCACTTTATACAATACAGATTGTTTCAAAGCAACCGTGATAAACAGGAAAACAGTGATAGACAGGCAGTGAACATAATCTCGCTACTATTTATAAGAAATTTACAGCTGAAATGTTGAAGGGAATTGTATTTATCATAATATACTTTAAATGACATTACAAAAAATAATGTCAGAAAGACATCTGTGCTGCTGTTGTTCATAAACACCAGGATATTGTCAGTTGTGGATCGATTGACGATCCAGGGATCTAGAGAGCGGATTGAGACGCACTCAGACTGTTCGATTCACGCTGCCTTAAGTTTACATTGCTTTCACTGCAAACTTTTCGCCTTAAATCAAGTGCAATGCAGTAAACCTCGCACATCCTACCTGTCGGATCCGGTGAACCGAAACCAGGACACCAAACCGGAGCGGGACGCCGTTATTATTATGCATTCAGTGTTTCCAACAGGAGCTCCAGTGTTTGTGTTTCCGACCAGCCACTGATGCACTTCTGCTGTATTTTACAAGAGCAAGTTTATATTTTCTACTACATGTGAGTTGTCAGCCATTGCTGTGTCAAGACGTCGTGGCCAATCAATAGAGTTATTACGAACGAACTATCAGTTTGAATGAAGGAACGGCGACAGGAGCGCTGGAGAATCCTCATGGATCTGCTCCTTAAATCAAACACAATCAAACTAGAGACAAACTTGTGTTTCCAAACGACACAATTCAACAGAACTGCACATTATTTCCTCTGCTCTTTGCTGTCATACAGCGATGATTAATGAAATCAACATAAGTGAAAGACAGACGATGAGCACTAGCAGTCCAAACTTTGGAATAATTAATGATCATTATATTAGAATGATTCCTGAAGGATCATGTGACACTGAAGACTGGAGTAATGATGCTGAAAATTCAGCTTTGATCACAGGAATAAATTACACTTTACTGTATATTCACATAGAAACCAGATGATTTACACTGGAATAATATTTCACTGGTTTACAGTGTTTTTGACCAAATAAACGCAGCATTGATGAGACTTTAAAAACATGAAATATCTGAATTATTCCAAACTTTTGACTGATAGTGTATACAATAACATCTAAATAATCTATTTTTTGCATTGCAGTGCTGAGGATTTGAGGGCAGATTTGCTTAATGTTGATAAAACGGCGGATAAGCACACTTTAGATCCGTTCAGTATTTTAAACTAAAACGCTCCTCATGCCATTTGTTATTGATCACATTGAAGGCCTTATTCCACTGAAATGTGATCGTGTTGATGCTAGAAACTCGTCAGGACGATGTTGTGAGAGACGTGTGACATTAAACATGCAGTGAATGCTGGGATATGAACAATGCGAGTCCGTGTAGATCATATAAACTCCTCAGCATTCAGCGCCGACGCCATCAGCTCAGAAAACGCTTTTGGATGTTTTATTTGATGCTCGTGTGTGTTTGGCACGTTCAGATGAGTGTGTGTGTGTGTGTGTGTGTGTGTGTGTGTGTGTGTTTGCTTATAGACAACATGACTGAAGAATTATATTTGAGGTTTCTGATTATTTGTACCTCCAGCAGACTTTTATCCATCATTATTAAACGTTCTTGTTCATGTCAAGAATCCTGCGATCCTGCATCAAAGCAGTGTGAACATTTAACAATTCACTATAACAACTGATTTTATTTAACTGGTCTTTAATAATGTTCTCAAAGCGTTAGCACAACAAACATTATTTATACATCGTTCATGGAACATTTTAGTCTACCGTTTTTAAATATTACTTCTTGTTTCAGAACATTCAGTCACAACAATAATATCCATAATGAATCATGGAATTTTGGATATGAAATTATAATGTTGAGTTCCTTCAGTTCGATTAGCGGGAAGTTTGAGTGAGTGAGTGAGTGAGTGTGTGTGTGTGTGTGTGTGTGTGTGTGTGTGTGTGTGTTTATGAGAGAATGTGTCTGTGTGAGAGTGTGTGAGTTTCAGTGTGAGAGAGAGTTTGTGAGTTTCAGTGTGAGAGAGTGTGTAAGTGTCTTTGTGTGTGTGTGTGTGTGTGAGAGAGTGTGTGTGTGTCTGTGTGTGTGAGAGAGAGAGAGTGTGTCTGTGTCTGTGTCTGTGTGTGTGTGTGTAGCGTCAGACTCTTCTCTCTTCTCGTCAGGAACGCTGGTGTTTCAGATTGTTTTAAAGCTCTGACAAAAATACTTGAAAAACAGAAGTGGGAAACATTTCAGTCTGTGAAGATGCGAATACAAAAAATACAAGGACAGCTGCATTTTTCATGAACAATAAAACTGTGAAATTCTGCAGAGTTTCTTGTCTTCATTCGCCATCACTGCATTATGTTTGTTTTGCATCTTTGATGTGCTTACATATTACAGATTAATACTTTAATGAAACTGGCAAGAGCTGTTTAATAAAAACAGACAGCAGAAAACGCTGAACAACAAGAATCAAATCCTGCCACATACTGTTGCAAAACACTCACACACAAACCCACATTTGTTTTTTGTTCTGCAAATATATGTGACATGGATTTGACTCCATATCATAAAAGCAGAAGCGAAAGTGAGTTTGTGACGTGATTAATGTCTGATATGACAGATGAAACTCTTTACGATCAGAAATAATAATGAATCATGACGAGTGTCTTCATAAAGACGCCCGGCAGTATCTGATGAAAACCAGTTTCACCGTTTTTGACTTCAGGGCTGACATTAATGCGGGCCGTGTCATATTTACAGAACAAATATATATAGTATATTCACATATACTATATATATATTTATAAGTATATTCACATAGAAAACAGATGATTTACACTGGAATAATATTTCACTGTTTTACTGTATTTTTGATCAAATAAACGCAGCTTTGCCGAGCAGAAGAGACTCTTTCACAGACCCCAAACCTATGAATGCTTGTGTATTTTAAAATAACTGGTTGTGTTTTATGACTCTGGCGGGTTTGAGATCATTAATCTACAGTGGATTAAACTGAAGCAGAAAATATCCCATTATCCATGGATGAGGATGAGGCTTAAACTAAAGCAGCGAGACACTGGGATCAACATGGCATGATGGGATTGATCTCATGATTCTGATCATCTGCAAATAAGATTGACAATAAAACGCATCTGACAGTGACCTTTACAGAATGACGTCAACAGTGAGCCAAAGCTTTATAATTCGCTGATCGATGGAGAGTGTGCGCTTTACAGGTGAGTTTCTGAACGCTCATGATGGATCTGCGCATGCGCGTCTGCGTTCACCGCTATATTTACAGGCGGCTCTCGTGCATCTGTCTCGTATATAAATATATGTAGGCTATCGTATATCGCTATAACCGCATATAATCTCCTTAAGACCGACATCAGTGATGCTAATAATGGAGCGAGTTCATGTGTGATCCAAACAAAACATTTCCATGAAGACTCATGATTATGAATTCCAGCAGAGCTGCAGAAAGAGAAGACAAAAATAAATGACAAGAAATATCACACTGTTATACTGCGGTGTAAAAAAATAAAAAAAAAATAAAAAATAAAATAAGCTTATTGTCTTCGTTGTTTTTGACCCATTTCCTTAATAATTATGTGACACAAAAAAACTACTAGTCTAACTCTAAGTTTCAAATATTGTTAAAAACAATTTTTAATGAAACTTTTTCTATGTACACAAAAGGCCTATTTCTCTCAAATATTGTTCACAAATCTGTCTAAATCTGTGTTAGTGAGCACTTCTCATTTGCCGAGATAATCCATCCACCTCACAGGTGTGGCATATCAAGATGCTGATTAGACAGCATGATTATTGCACAGGTGTGCCTTAGGGCTGGCCACAATAAAAGGCCACTCTAAAATGAGGGGGGGCAAAAAAAAGAAATAAGTAAAGGTTGTTGATTGTGGCCTGTGGAATGTTGGTCCACTCCTCTTCAATGGCTGTGTGAAGTTGCTGGATATTGGCAGGACCTGGAACACGCTGTCGTATACGCCCAATATGACACAAATTGATGTTTTCTCTTAATCTTCAGCAGAGAAGTGAATCAAACTGATTATCTCAATATAAATATAAACGAAGGACTGACAGTTAACTTGTGTTATAGTTCAGATCAGCACTAACAGAGTGGAAAACAACAGGAAAAAGGCCCAAAACATGAACAAGATGATATTGTTCTGTTTATTATAAGCTGCAGTTTTGTCGTCTGTCGCTTTAAATGCTCGAGCTCTTTAAAACAGGACGGATTCTGATTGGTTGTCATTGTTTTTTTTTTAAATCATTCATTAGTTGGGTTAAAAACTGTGAAAGCGATATCGTTCCTCTGTGTCGTTATTGTTATAGTTATTGTGTGGAGTTCGCTATTCTCTTTGAGGAAACCTTTAAGTTTTAATAATCATAGAGAGATGGAAAAGGTAAAACATGCAGAGAACAGAACTGATATTAACACAACATGATGTCTGATCTTGTGTTCCTGGATGATGGCTTTATTCTCCATCTCTGCTAATCCCTCCGGGATAATAAGGGCAGGATTATTGAATGTGCTTCATCATCATCATCATCGATGCTGCGGTCAGATCTCATGAAGCTTCAGAAACTCCAGCGTCAGGAACGTGTTGAAGCTCGTGAGAGATGAAGCGACTCTCCTACAGTTCAGAATCTCTTCTAGAAGAATCTGAAGAACTCGAGATCCCCCCCGTCACATTCATGTGGATCAAGAGCCGCTGATAAGAGCCTGAGTGACTGTGACATTCCACACACACACACACACACACACACACACACACACACACACACACACACACACACACGTCAGATGTCAGGAGAGAACACAAAAATATTTCGGTCTAGGTATGGCAGGGGTTCGTTGAGTGTCTGTGTGTGTGTGTGTATCAGGAGTTAGTTGAGTGTGTGTCTGTGTCTGGTGTGGGAGTGGCAGGGGTTCGTTGAGTGTGTGTGTGTGTGTGTGTGTGTGTATCAGGGGTTAGTTGAGTGTGTGTCTGTGTCTGGTGTGGGAGTGGCAGGGGTTCGTTGAGTGTGTGTGTGTGTGTGTGTGTGTATCAGGGGTTAGTTGAGTGTGTGTCTGTGTCTGGTGTGGGAGTGGCAGGGGTTCGTTGAGTGTGTGTGTGTGTGTGTGTGTGTATCAGGGGTTAGTTGAGTGTGTGTGTGTCTGGTGTGGGAGTGGCAGGGGTTCGTTGAGTGTGTTTGTGTGTGTGTATCAGGGGTTAGTTGAGTGTGTGTGTGTGTCTGGTGTGGGAGTGGCAGGGGTTAGTTGAGTGAGTGTGTGTGTATCAGGGGTTAGTTGAGTGTGTGTGTGTGTGTGTCTGGTCTGGGAGTGGCAGCAGTTAGTTGTGTTTGTGTGTGTGGTGTGTGAGTGGCAGGGGTTAGTTGAGTGTGTCTGGTGTGGGCAGGGGTTAGGTGAGTGTGTGTCTGGTGTGGGAGTGGCAGGGGTTCGTTGAGTGTGTGTGTGTGTCGGGTTAGGTGAGAGTGTGTGTGTGTGTGTGTGTGTGTGTGTGTGTGTATCAGGGGTTAGTTGAGTGTGTGTCTGGTGTGGGAGTGGCAGGGGTTAGTTGAGTGTGTGTGTGTGTCAGGAGTTAGTTGAGTGTGTGTCTGGTGTGGGAGTGTCAGGGGTTAGGTGAGTGAGTGTGTGTGTGTGTGTGTCTGGTCTGGGAGTGGCAGCAGTTAGTTGTGTTTGTGTGTGTGTGAGTGGCAGGGGTTAGTTGAGTGTGTGTGTGTGTGTCTGGTGCGGGCAGGGGTTAGGTGAGTGTGTGTCAGGGGTTAGGTGTGTGTGTGTCTGGTGTGGGAGTGGCAGGGGTTAGTTGTGTGTGTGTGTGTGTGTGTGTGTGTATCATTGGTTAGTTGAGTGAGTGTGTGTGTATCAGGGGTTAGTTGAGTGTGTGTGTGTGTGTGTCTGGTCTGGGAGTGGCAGCAGTTAGTTGTGTTTGTGTGTGTGGTGTGTGAGTGGCAGGGGTTAGTTGAGTGTGTGTCTGGTGTGGGCAGGGGTTAGGTGAGTGTGTGTCTGGTGTGGGAGTGGCAGGGGTTCGTTGAGTGTGTGTGTGTGTCGGGTTAGGTGAGAGTGTGTGTGTGTGTGTGTGTGTGTATCAGGGGTTAGTTGAGTGTGTGTCTGGTGTGGGAGTGGCAGGGGTTAGTTGAGTGTGTGTGTGTGTGTGTCAGGAGTTAGTTGAGTGTGTGTCTGGTGTGGGAGTGTCAGGGGTTAGGTGAGTGTGTGTGTGTGTGTGTGTCTGGTCTGGGAGTGGCAGCAGTTAGTTGTGTTTGTGTGTGTGTGAGTGGCAGGGGTTAGTTGAGTGTGTGTGTGTGTGTGTGTCTGGTGTGGGCAGGGGTTAGGTGAGTGTGTGTCAGGGGTTAGGTGAGAGTGTGTCTGGTGTGGGAGTGGCAGGGGTTCGTTGAGTGTGTGTGTATCAGGAGTTAGTTGAGTGTGTGTCAGGAGTTAGTTGAGTGTGTGTCTGGTGTGGGAGTGGCAGGGGTTCGTTGAGTGTGTGTGTATCAGGAGTTAGTTGAGTGTGTGTCAGGAGTTAGTTGAGTGTGTGTCTGGTGTGGGAGTGGCAGGGGTTAGTTGTGTGTGTGTGTGTGTGTGTGTGTGTGTGTATCATTGGTTAGTTGAGTGTGTGTGTGTGTCTGGTGTGGGAGTGGAGTGAGTGAGTGAGTGAGTGTGTCAGGGGTTTTTGAGTGCAGAAATCTAACTGGCAAATATGCACCACATTAAGTTTATTAGTTTGTTAAAATGGAGTAATCCATAATTATGTTAAATTTTATAATCAATTCAAATGCATAAATCTATATGTTGTGACAGTACAGAAACGACACGTCCGGTAAACAGCGCTCGAGTTTATTTCTGTGCAGGTTAAAGCATAAACATAAAACATCAGCACACGTGAAGATGACCAAACCTCACGGCATATTCAGACACACACACACACACTATAAAATGACATCAGCGTGTCGGTGGAAGTCAGAGTCCGCGGATCAACTCCTCCAACTGTTGAAGGTCTGAGCCGACGGTCTGGAAGACATCAGAGATGTGAACATGACACTGATGGACACGTGACCACCGAGATGATCATCTGTGAATCACATGACGTGCCACTTACTGGTTGGTGTTCGTGTTCCCAAAGCCTCCAAAACCTACGATCACAAGCCAACACACAAACACAGTTAGACTTCAAGTAATGGAGAGGGACCAAGCGGCAACCTTCCTCTCTCTCGTAACCAACACTGAAGAGACTTAACCTGCAGTTCATCCACTGGCCACTAGAGGCCGGCTGCAGAAGAGGGTCATTACCCATAATCCCTCATGTTAAAATGCCCAACTTTACAGCAGAAAAACACGTTTACAGTCTGGTGCAGAAAGAGCTTTTGGTCTATAAAGCTAATGTTGCCCTTCATGACGACTGTGAGGGGGTGAATGTTTTTATAACTCATCCGTTTAAATTATATTAAGCCTTAAAGTTCTGCATAATTAAGGGCGTGGCCACTTGAGTGACAGGTGGATTGCCACTGATGTCACTACTAGCCGTTTGTCTGCTAGCGTTAGCGTCACGTCACCTCAGCTAATCCGCCTCGCTGCACATGTTCGTTTATCCGGGAGTGACGCGCGGCCAAGATGGCGACGGCCGGCTCCGCCCACTTTAGGCTTCAGAAACACTCTTCAGAAACACTACAGGTGACATCACACACGTCAGTGTGACATTAAAGGCCCATCGAATCTGTTGTGTTGAACCGGCTCTCCTGTGTCATACTGTGTATGTTTACCGTATCACTGAGTCTGTTTACCACTGTAACTAGGAAACATAAGAGGAGCACTTGTGATAAACGCTCATGAGAAATGACCCACCTCAGCGCCGCAAAGACCAGCAGACATTACGCTTTCTAAGACTGAGGACCAGCTTTAAATAGTATACAGATAGTACAAAAAACAAGGTGTTTAGGTAATGAGATGTTGATTATTTGTTTAAGTCCCCCTGTAGTGAAAATCCATCTTTTAAATGTAGTTTATGTGTCTATGTGGTGTTTTTAATCTGCTTTAAGACAAAGCATGTGTAAATTCATAAGTCGACACCCTTGCCTCATTTAGTATGCGGTTGTATGAATATGCAAATGAGCCCCGCCTCCACTCACTCACTCAGCTCAGAGATCCACTGGTTGATGATCACAAGTTCATAAGTCGACACCATTGCTGAGTATTTCCTCCTTAAAACTGCAGTGAACCAAAGACAGTCTCAAACACACACTTTGAAATCGCTGGTGTTTCTGACGTCACAAACTACCTTGTAACCAATCAGATCAACGTGTGATCGTCAACCAGTGGATCTCTGAGCTGAGTGAGTGAGTGGAGGCGGGGCTCATTTGCATATTCATAGAGCCACGCATACTAAATGAGGCAAGGGTGTCAAGTTACAGTCAAGATATTTTTAAGGAAAACTCATTTAAATATGTAATTTTGGTGATCAAAGATGAGTTTTAAGGGATGAAATTATTGACTACAGGGGGACTTTACATTAGATGAATACTAACATGATAACATTTGAGCGTTTCAAATCAATCCGAATGAAAATTCAAACTAATCATCAGTTTTTGTGAAAAAAGCACATCTTGATTTTCCAGATTTCTAGTTCACACTATTTCCACAAGAAGAGAAACAGAAATCCAGTGTATTTTGAATGACCCGAGCGGCTCATGTCTGCACGTCTACACCAAACTCATGTTCAAGCTCTAGATCAGGCACTGCTGGAACTACAGAGCACAATAACAGCAGCCGTACGTCTGAAAGCGGAGCCTGTAAACTCCTGAATCATGGATGTCGAGTCACCGTTAATTATACAGCGCTTCACAACACAGAGCCGCTTTACAGAGATAACAGGAGAATAATGCAAAGTTTGTGTCTAGAAGAAAATAGTGTCACAGTCCAGCTTAAGTGAGTTCAGTGATGGTTCAGTTTTGTTGTAAAAAAGTTATTAATTTAGTTCATTTATATATATATATATATATATAGCGGCTCTGGAGTAAACCGTGATGTCATCGTCCAGCTCAGTTCATTTCTCATATAATGCTGTCAGTGCAGGAGATCAGTAATATTGTTGAATATTAAATGTCCCCAACTATGTGTGTCGGGATCTCACCTCCAGACGAGCCGAAGCCGGGGAACGTGCCGGTCTGAGCGCCGAATCCTGACGGGCTCCCGAACGATGGCGTCGCTGCGCTGGGATTGGCTAGACTGCCGAACGACGGCGCGTTAGGAGGAGACGCGAACCTGGAATGATGAAAACATGCATTGAGTCAGAGGCTGAACATGATGAACAGATGGCAGTGTTTATTTGGGCGAGTTATGCGGCACAGGTGCCCACACACACACACACACGCACACACACACACACACACACACACACACACACACACACACACACACACACACACACACACACACACACACACACACACACACACACGCCAGGATTAGATCACAAAACTGAAATACACAGCACCTCTGACCCCATCTGTCACTCAACCACATATTAAAGACAACACATTCTGCTTTTCTACGTGTTCATCTTTCTTTAATGTTGCTGTTCAATCATGAAGAAGCTCCAGTTCTTCTCTATATCAGTGTCAGTGTTTCTTCCGGGAACGAACACGTCACAATATTCCTCATTTAAATAATTTATGTGCAGAATAAAGAACAAAGGGGCGGGGCCTGGTTGAGTTAGTTAGTAGTGTGTTAAACTGGCGGTTATGGTGAGGGACGGGACATTTCCCAAACACACTCGAAGCGCTCGACCAATCACAACACACTAATCCAGCCGACCAATCAGAGCACAGTGTGCTTTTCAGAAGGAGGGGCTTCATAGAGACAGGAAGTAAATAGAGCGTTACTGACAGACTGGGAAGAGAGGAGCCGCAACAATGGAGAATAATAGGAGAATAATCAACATTCAAGCAGGAAAACCTGCTCATTTACTAGACGCTATTATTAGTTAGAGCTTTATTCTCTTAATTGCGTGTTTTTTCATGTCTTGTATCTTGTTCTTCACTTCATCCTGATCATTAGTTTTTTGGCTTGCGACACATGAAGGCTCTTGTAGTTTTTCTTCAAGCACGGTTGAAGATTTGTCTTTTGTTTGATTCTGCTCACGGCAGACGCTGCGATCACCCGGTTTGATGATCAATATCTCATGAATTATTCCTCTAGATTACACTTCCCTCAACGCCTCGTCTCTCTCCTCACATCATCACTCGCGTCTCTCCGGCTCATTGATTTTCACAGTGATGCTTCACAATGTATTTTCTGACTTTTAATCTAACATCCTTTACTGTGGTAATGTTTGTTAAGTAAAGAAACTTTCTTTAAACAAATGTTGGTAAAAGTAAATGTTGGAAAGGTTCAGTTTCAAGCATTAGTTCACACCATTTTTTTTTTTTTTTTTCATTTACTCAAGAGTATCACATTTAAGACTCTATATACTCATTTAAGACTCTTTGCACAAATAAAATGAACAACATGTGTATGTCCGTACACAACAAACCCATCCAATGTCAAAATAAACCATGCATTTCAGATCCTTTATTGGGCTGAAAGATTAAACCCTGAATCACGATGTGGCTTTAGTGCGGTTATCAAATGGCAAAGGAAGCCACAAGAGTTTGTTGAATTAAATACCAGTGCCACCAAATTACCAATAACCAGAAAAATATATTTTATGCATAAGGCAGGACTTTTAATTATAAACAAGCCCAAAATACATTGGGACTTTTATTTTGAAATGTATATGCCGACTGCTCATTCAAACGGACATGGGCGATAAAATATGCACTCTTACAATCATCTACAATATATTCCATGATTGATTTTGAGTCAATATGGTGTAAACGGTCAGTGTCATAATTAAACACGCTGCCCTAAACCTAGATATCCATCAAAACCACTCAATCCATCAGAAATACAATCTTCACCTCGTCTACATGTAACCACACATTCATAACTGTGTTTAAAGCTGAGAAACGCAGACGTGTGCTGATCCCTGACGTGGGTCTGATCTCTAATCTTACACACAGATAATCTCTGCATAACCTACATCCTCTGACACACACACACACACACACACACACACACACACACACACACACACACACACGTGATCCACTGTGGGATGGAAATTCACAATAATCCAACATTTAATTTCCTGGTCCAGTCAGAGTCACTCTGAGCCGCAGATGTTCAAACCGCTCATCTGATCAATTCAAGATGAAAAATACACACACAGAGAGTGTGAGAGAGTGAGTGTGAGAGAGTGAGTGTGAGTGTGTGAGTGTGAGTGTGAGTGTGAGAGTGTGTGAGTGTGAGAGAGTGAGTGAGTGAGAGTGTGTGAGTGTGAGAGAGTGAGTGAGTGAGTGTGAGAGAGAGAGTGAGTGAGTGAGTGTGAGTGTGAGAGAGTGAGTGAGTGAGAGTGTGTGAGTGTGAGTGTGAGAGAGTGAGTGAGTGTGAGAGAGTGAGTGTGAGAGAGTGAGTGAGTGAGTGTGTGAGAGTGAGTGTGAGAGAGTGAGTGTGTGAGTGTGAGAGAGTGTGTGAGTGAGTGTGAGTGTGAGTGAGTGTGAGAGAGTGAGTGTGAGTAGTGTGTGAGTGTGAGTGTGAGAGAGTGAGTGAGTGAGTGTGAGTGTGTGAGTGTGAGTGAGTGAGTGTGTGAGTGAGAGTGAGTGTGTGAGTGTGAGTAGTGTGTGAGTGAGTGTGAGAGAGTGAGTGTGTGAGTGTGAGTGAGAGAGTGAGTGTGTGAGAGAGTGAGTGAGTGTGAGTGTGTGTGAGTAGTGTGTGAGAGAGTGAGTGCGAGTGAGTGTGAGAGAGTGAGTGTGTTAGAGTGAGTGAGTGTGAGTAGTGTGTGAGTGAGATTGAGTGTGTGAGAGTGAGAGTGAGTGTGAGTGAGTGAGTGAGTGAGTGTGCGTGTGAGAGTGAGTGTGTGAGTGAGTGAGTGAGTGTGTGTGTGAATGAGTGTGAGAGTGAGATAGTGCGAGTGAGTGAGTGTTCACATTAAACCACAGCATTACAGAGACAGTAAAGCTCCTCACCCGAATCCTCCGACATTAGCGGCGGTGGTTCCCTCTCCGAACACCTTCCCACCCGAGGATCCCATTGGTCCACTGAAGGAGGGGGCGGAGCCAAACCCTGCCGACGCCCCAAACGCCGGAGATCCACCGAACGTAGGAGGACTGCCGAACACCGGCGCGCTCCCGAAACCAGCTGCACACACACACACACACACACATATATATCAGCACAGGTTTCTTCAATCGCTCCATCCAGTGGTATATTATTCCCAGATAACAGCCTCTGAGAACAGAAGCACAGGCTCATCCGGGTCACTGAAGTCAGCAGCGCTACACACTCGCTGGGAACCGTTGTGGAATCGTGGAAGTTTTGCGTTTGGTGAGCAAATAAAATATTAAAACTCAGTCAAATCAATATTTTGTGTACAGTTATTTAATTATGCCATCCAGTATCGTGGACTCGCTCTCTCGTTTCATACAAACGCAGCGGCAGACATTTTGTACACTGTTGGATTATAAAATACAAACATGTACGATTTTAAAACAGTTTAATCTGAATCTATCGGAATTTAATACCGTATCTCTTAAACGTCCGTCTAGTTTGATCTCGCCGCTGAAACTGCTCTCTCCACGGAAGCTTTGCGTTTAAAGATCTAATAAAATATTTAAACTCAGATCAATATTTTGTGTCTAATTATTTACTTATGTGGCAAGTGTCCGTGTAATAAGCAGGATAATGTACATCCAGCCGGTTGTTATCTCAGAATAAACCCCTTCGGGGTGTGTGTGTGTGTGTGTGTGTGTGTGTGTGTGTGTGTGACATCTCAAAATAACCGGCTGGATGTACATTATCTCTTACATTTCAGCACAGGTTTCTTCAGCTGCAGAGATCAAACACACACACGTTTCTTCAGAGGTTTAGTGCTGGTTCAGGTAGTTGCTGCTACTGAAGCACAGATGTGTTGTTCAGGAAAGAGAGCGTTCTGAAATTACAGCCGAACGCGTGTGTGTGTGAATAATTCAGTGAGGCGTGTCATTGAATTACATTGTGGATCGCTGACATTAATGTTCATGCTCGCCGTGTTCAGAAAAGAGTCAAGCTGATTGTGGAAGACGAATGTGATAAAGGAAAATAATAATAATAATAATAATAATAAAAACTAAAAAAATAACAAAAATACACATAACAATATTAATAATAATTTAATAAAAATATTAAACAACAATAAAAGATAATATAATTAAAAAATTTATATTAAGAATCATAACAAATAAATAAAATATAAATATAATCATTAATATCAAAGAAAAAAATTAAAAATATTTATAACAATAAAAGCTAAAAATAACATACAAATAAAATAAATATAATAATTTAATAAAAATAATAAACATCAATAAAAGATACTAAAAATTAATAAAAATGAAAAAAAAAATTAATAATCATATAATAAATAAAATATAAATATAATCATAATAAAAAATTATTATAACAATAATAAAAGCTAAAAAATAACAACAAAAATAAAATATAAATATAGCTGCAAGCAGCAATACGGGGCCAAGCCGCTGTAGCACAGTAGGGCTGTAGCGCAATGCGGAGCCAGAAGAGCAAAAACATCAGAAATTAAATGTACATGTAAATGTACATCAAGCACAGCAAGTACTGTAAGCACAGCAGCGCAGCAAGCATTTAAGCACCAACAGCAGTGCGGAGCCGGAAGGAATTGAATTGACAACTTTATACAAAATTTTAAAGTTGTCCCACACAGGACTCAAACCCACAACCGGAATGGTTCGGGATTCATGACACGCGGTTTAGCAACTTGCACCACTCAGAGGACAGAAGCTGCAGAGGAGAGGCTTCAGAGTAAGATTAAGCACAAAAAAATCATGTTAACCAGATTAGCATGCTAAAATAGATTATGGTTAACCTGATAGCTGAAGAGCCACATTAGAAAGAATGGCATCTGGTTAGCATGCTAACCAATTATTATGCTAAGCTAACTAGCATAAGACAACAAACACAGGCTAGGTCAAATTCGGAGATGAATATCTCGGGAACGGTAGCGAATATCAAAAATCTGTTCAGTCATTTCTGTGCGGCTCGGTCCAAAGAACATCTGATCAAATTTGGATAAAATTTTGGGCAAAATTTAGCAAAATTTGAAGGAGGAGTAGCGAAAAAACTGTTTTTCATTTACTCCAATATGGCGGACAGGCACATTGTTAGAAAATAACAAATGCGATATCGTCGGAATCGGCATAAGCCAAGGAACATAATGATGTAAAGAAATCAAAATTTGAATATTTTTTTCAAAAGTTATAAGCGTTTTTGCAAAAGACCTTATATCTCTGGAACACTAGGTGGCACTGTGCTCAAACTGTTCATGTACCTTCAGGACATTGTGTCGATGATCCATACAAAATTTTGTGAAGATATGTCAAATAGTTTAAAAGTTATTGCAAATTATGTCAAAATTCAAAATGGCGGACACGTGGTACATCCCATCCTGGCAAAATCGGTATTGTCGGATTCGGCATGACCCAAGGAATCCATAGATACCACATTTATGATTTTCTGACAAACTGTTTAAAAGTTATTGACCAAAATAGCTTTTTTCCATATCTCATGACCCGTAGGTGGCGCTGTTCCCAACTTTGGCATGGAACCTCAGATCATGCTTCCGATGAAGTGTACCAATTTTCGTTTCGATTGATCAAACTTTGGCCGAGATACAGCCTCTTAGCCGATTTTGGGTGGACCTCGTTAAGTTTGCGACATCATAACTTTTTTTTTTCAGTATATAAAAAAAATTCTGTTCAGTCATTTCTATGCGGCTCAGTCCGAAGATCATTTGAGCACATGTTTGGACAAAATTTGACAAAATTTGAAGGAGGAGTAGCGAAAAAACTGAATACTATACTTTTCAAAATGGCCACTACTGTAATGGGCGGAGTCTTAATGTAAGGTATTGGTTGTGATCAGCATGATGAGAGGAATCAGGTGTACTAAGTGTCATGTCTCTAGATCAAAGGGTTCAAAAGTTATAACCATTTTAAATGTTGAATTTTTGAACTGGTGGTGGCGCTATAGAGTTGGTCCTAGAGACTCAAAAATTGCTACATTTACTATTCATGGCCATCACTACAAGTGTGCATAGGGCTGCCATAGACTTCCATTTACGGAATAATAATAATAATAATAAGAAAACTAACAGATACAATAGGGGCTATCCCCTTCGGGGCTTGGCCCCTAATAAACTAATAATATTAATAATCATATAATAAAAAAATAAAATAAAAAAAAGAGTCAAGCTGATTGTGATAGACAAACTGATCTTAATAATCAAAAACAGAGACAATAATGATTTGTTTACTGGGAATAGATATTTCAATCCCTAATGCTTCAACACAGCACTGGCCATGAAGGATTCAGCGCTACCAGTCTCCTTTGGTGAGGTACGACACATCATCAGGTGTGTAACGCAGTCTCCTTCAGTGGGGTACGACAACTTCCACCGAAACCTTCACCTCAAGCCCCAGCGCAACCTCCACCAAGCCAAACTCCCACTGCAACCTCCAACTTAAGCCCCACAGCAACCTCTACCTCAAGCCCCACTGAAACCACCACCTCAAGCCCCAGCGCAACCTCCACCTCAAGCCCCACCCAAACTCCCACTGCAACCTCCAATTTAAGCACCATAGCAACCTCCACCTCAAGCCCCACTGAAACCGCCACCTCAAGCCCCATTACAGCCTCCACTTCAACTTCCACCGCAACTTCCACCTCAAGACGCACCATAACGTCCAGCCCAATACCCACCAAAACCTCTACCACAAGACCCCACAAGCCAAGCCCTATCCCAAGCCCCACCTTAACACCTTTAAGCTCCACTACAGGCTCCATCACAATTTACAATCACCTGCAGGAAAATAAAATGAACAAATAGCCTAGTAATTTACGAATGGTTAAAGGGCTCATGTCATACACTGTATTGTATTTTTTAATCTTACATCAACTTAATGTTAGTAAACTTTTTTTGTTTGTTTTGGGTTCTTCTCTGACATAATTATACAGTTTGTTCAAATCTTCTGAATGAATAAATGGATTGTTTCATGTTTAATTCCATTTCAATAAATGCAAAGCAACATCAAAACATTTGCCTTTTTCTATAAAACTATAACATTTTCACAATTGATAACAATAAAATGAAACACAAAAACCCATTTCTGCACAACATGAGGAGGGTGGGTCTAATAGTGCACTGATTCACACATAGCTTATTTGTCAGTAAAATCTGTGATCATGTAGAATTCTTGATTCATAAATAATTGTGCACTAAAAGGTCTTCTAAATGTAGGTTACATTTGATGAGCTACTTTTTAACATAAAATTAGAGGAAGTGTCATCATCAGGTGTGTACCACAGTCTCCTTCGGTGGGTTACGACACATCATCAGGTGTGTACCACAGTCTCCTTCAGTGGGGTACGACACATCATCAGGTGTGTACCAGTCTCCTTCGGTGGGTTACGACACATCATCAGGTGTGTACCACAGTCTCCTTCGGTGGGTTACGACACATCATCAGGTGTGTACCACAGTCTCCTTCGGTGGGTTACGACACATCATCAGGTGTGTACCACAGTCTCCTTCGGTGGGGTACGACACATCATCAGGGGTGTACCACAGTCTCCTTCGGTGGGGTACGACACATCATCAGGGGTGTACCACAGTCTCCTTCGGTGGGGTACGACACATCATCAGGGGTGTACCACAGTCTCCTTCGGTGGGGTACGACACATCATCAGGGGTGTACCACAGTCTCCTTCGGTGGGGTACGACACATCATCAGGTGTGTACCACAGTCTCCTTCGGTGGGGTACGACACATCATCAGGTGTGTACCACAGTCTCCTTCGGTGGGGTACGACACATCATCAGGTGTGTACCACAGTCTCCTTCGGTGGGGTACGACACATCATCAGGTGTGTACCGCAGTCTCCTTCAGTGGGGTACGACACATCATCAGGTGTGTACCACAGTCTCCTTCGGTGGGGTACGACACATCATCAGGTGTGTACCACAGTCTCCTTCGGTGGGTTACGACACATCATCAGGGGTGTACCACAGTCTCCTTCGGTGGGGTACGACACATCATCAGGTGTGTACCACAGTCTCCTTCGGTGGGGTACGACACATCATCAGGTGTGTACCACAGTCTCCTTCGGTGGGGTACGACACATCATCAGGTGTGTACCACAGTCTCCTTCAGTGGGGTACGACACATCATCAGGTGTGTACCACAGTCTCCTTCAGTGGGGTACGACACATCATCAGGTGTGTACCACAGTCTCCTTCGGTGGGGTACGACACATCATCAGGGGTGTACCACAGTCTCCTTCGGTGGGTTACGACACATCATCGGGTGTGTACCACAGTCTCCTTCGGTGGGTTACGACACATCATCAGGTGTGTACCGCAGTTTCCTTCAGTGGGGTACGACACATCATCAGGGGTGTACCGCAGTTTCCTTCAGTGGGGTACGACACATCATCAGGTGTGTACCACAGTCTCCTTCGGTGGGTTACGACACATCATCAGGGGTGTACCACAGTCTCCTTCGGTGGGTTACGACACATCACCGGGTGTGTACCACAGTCTCCTTCAGTGGGTTACGACACATCATCAGGTGTGTACCACAGTCTCCTTCGGTGGGTTACGACACATCATCAGGTGTGTACCACAGTCTCCTTCGGTGGGTTACGACACATCATCAGGGGTGTACCACAGTCTCCTTCGGTGGGTTACGACACATCATCAGGTGTGTACCACAGTCTCCTTCGGTGGGTTACGACACATCATCAGGGGTGTACCACAGTCTCCTTCGGTGGGTTACGACACATCATCAGGTGTGTACCACAGTCTCCTTCGGTGGGTTACGACACATCACCGGGTGTGTACCACAGTCTCCTTCGGTGGGTTACGACACATCATCAGGTGTGTACCACAGTCTCCTTCGGTGGGTTACGACACATCATCAGGTGTGTACCACAGTCTCCTTCGGTGGGTTACGACACATCATCAGGTGTGTACCACAGTCTCCTTCGGTGGGTTACGACACATCATCAGGGGTGTACCACAGTCTCCTTCGGTGGGTTACGACACATCATCAGGTGTGTACCACAGTCTCCTTCTGTGGGTTACGACACATCATCAGGTGTGTACCACAGTCTCCTTCGGTGGGTTACGACACATCACCGGGTGTGTACCACAGTTTCCTTCAGTGGGGTACGACACATCATCAGGTGTGTACCACAGTCTCCTTCGGTGGGTTACGACACATCATCAGGTGTGTACCACAGTCTCCTTCGGTGGGTTACGACACATCATCAGGTGTGTACCACAGTCTCCTTCAGTGGGGTACGACACATCATCAGGTGTGTACCACAGTCTCCTTCGGTGGGTTACGACACATCACCGGGTGTGTACCACAGTTTCCTTCAGTGGGGTACGACACATCATCAGGTGTGTACCACAGTCTCCTTCGGTGGGTTACGACACATCATCAGGTGTGTACCACAGTCTCCTTCAGTGGGGTACGACACATCATCAGGTGTGTACCACAGTCTCCTTCGGTGGGTTACGACACATCATCAGGTGTGTACCACAGTCTCCTTCGGTGGGTTACGACACATCACCGGGTGTGTACCACAGTCTCCTTCAGTGGGTTACGACACATCATCAGGTGTGTACCACAGTCTCCTTCGGTGGGTTACGACACATCATCAGGTGTGTACCACAGTCTCCTTCGGTGGGTTACGACACATCATCAGGGGTGTACCACAGTCTCCTTCGGTGGGTTACGACACATCATCAGGTGTGTACCACAGTCTCCTTCGGTGGGTTACGACACATCATCAGGTGTGTACCACAGTCTCCTTCGGTGGGTTACGACACATCACCGGGTGTGTACCACAGTCTCCTTCAGTGGGGTACGACACATCATCAGGTGTGTACCGCAGTTTCCTTCGGTGGGTTACGACAAATCATCAGGTGTGTAACGCAGTCTCCTTCAGTGGGGTACAACATCATCAGGTGTGTAACGCAGTCTCCTTCAGTGGGGTACGACACATCATCGGGTGTGTACCGCAGTTTCCTTTGGTGGGTTACGACACATCATCAGGTGTGTACCGCAGTTTCCTTTGGTGGGTTACGACACATCATCAGGTGTGTAACGCAGTCTCCTTCAGTGGGGTACAACATCATCAGGTGTGTAACGCAGTCTCCTTCAGTGGGGTACGACACATCATCGGGTGTGTACCGCAGTTTCCTTTGGTGGGTTACAACACATCATCAGGTGTGTAACGCAGTTTCCTTCGGTGGGTTACGACACATCATCAGGTGTGTACCGCAGTTTCCTTTGGTGGGTTACGACACATCATCAGGTGTGTAACGCAGTCTCCTTCAGTGGGGTACGACACATCATCGGGTGTGTACCGCAGTTTCCTTTGGTGGGTTACGACACATCATCAGGTGTGTAACGCAGTCTCCTTCAGTGGGGTACAACATCATCAGGTGTGTAACGCAGTCTCCTTCAGTGGGGTACGACACATCATCAGGGGTGTACCATAGTCTCCTTTGGTGGGATACGACACATCATCAGGTGTGTACTGCAGTCTCCCTCAGTGGGGTACGACACATGGAGTAACATCTGTGAATGTCACTCACAAACATTACTAGGCAACCAATAGGCAAACTCACTTGTTCACTTGTGAGTGACAAAGTTGCTTGTAATGTGAACGCACCTTGAGGATAGATTTGTATCTGGTTGAATTTTGTTTGGGGTCCCTGATACCCTGCCACTGTGCTTCACTCGACTGATTTGCCTTACCTCTATGAAAGTAGTGGTCAGATTCAGATTCATTCTTTATTGTCCCCGAAAGAGGAAATTTATTTTCACAGACTGTACCAAGAGAAGCACATATAATATTCACATACTGCACAAAATACACATTGTACACATAAATATACAGTTTTAATCGAAATTATTCAACCCTCATTGCAAATCAGGTTTATTGGCAAAATGTACAGCCTTTCAGCTGTTTGCAATGAACAAATCAAACAAAAGTAAATGTAAATAGCTCAACACAACAAATGTTCCGCAAATTCAACTGTAAATGCAACTTTTAATGACTTCTGCAGTCTCAAAATTAGTCAACCCGCTGAATAGAATCCCTAACAATAGCACAAATCTGTCATTGTCCCACTAATCAAGGGCTTCATTAGTTGCGCCAGGTGTGCTTGAGCTAGAACACATGAAATATCTGAACTGGCGAGGTTTGACTGCATGTTAGAAATAAGTCAAAAGAATGGTCCAAAAAGTTACGAGAAGATATCATCGCCCTTCACAAACAAGGAACAGGATTCAAAAATAAAGATAGCGAAGGAACTAAATGTTCCTAGAGACACCGTTGGAAGCATAGTTTGCAAGTTCAGAGTTAAAGGAACAGTGGTTACACTACCTGGACAGGCAGAAAAAGGCAGCTATCAACGGCTGCAACCAGATTTCTGAGAAGGCGGGATCATAAAAACCCTTGAGTGACTGCAAAAGACCTGCAGCAAGACTTGATGGCAACAGGCACTGAGGTTTCAGCTTGAACAGTAAAGGTGCTTGCACACTAAGTCTGAAATTCGCACACGTTAAAAAATAAATACAACCTCACGATATGTCAATCACACTTACACACTGACGAACTTTCGTCCATCATTAAAAAAATTGGATCGGGTTCGATTTTCTGCATTTTTCGCATCCGTAGAAAGCATTTTGAATGGTGACTGTTTTGACAATTCAGAGCCTCCGAATCACGAACACGGAAAAACGCATGCGAAAATTTTTTACTCTGTGCGCAAGGACCTTAAGGCTCGTACTTAAAGGGCCGAAAAGTTCCAGTTTTGTTTCATCGCTCCACAGAACTGAATCTCAAAAACCGTTGATATGATTTTGAGCACTTTTCTTGTGCTTTTGGGTCAGTAGTGGTGTAGTCTTGGAGTTCTGGCATGCGTTTAGTACGAGCCTTACTGTTCAAGCTGAAACCTCAGTGCCTGTTGCCATCATTGCCTATCAGGAAATCCTAGGAGAAAACATCATGCCATCAGTGAGGAAGATAAAGCTTGGGCGTCACTGGAGCTTCCCACAGGACAATGATCCCATGCATACCTCAAATCCCCCAAGGCTTGGTTGCAGAAGAAGTCCTAACTTGAACCCCATAGAAAATCTCTGGTAGGATTTGAAGAAGGCCAAGAATATTCCTGAACTGGAGGCCATTGCTCATGAGGAACGGGCTCAGATTCCTCAGAATCTGAGCAGAAACAGATGCGTAAAGTCTGTTAATTTTGCCAATAAAACTTTTTTTTGCAATGGGGGTTGAAAAATTTCGATTGCAACTGTACTAGGGGTGTAACAATATATCATGTCACAATATATCGCAATACAAAACTGCAACAATATGTATCGTGGATAGTTCACCCAAAATAAAAATTACCTTGTGAGAAAAAATTTAAGTTTTCAGAGTCAGTACTACATTAAACTACAATATATTATGTTGAATATAATGTATAATAATGGGGGAATATTAGTGGGTCCTGATAATGCTTATGTTATAAGTCTTATGTTACCAGTAAAAAGTGGCCTACATTATTTTCAATATATCTAGCCAGTGACAGAGTGCAAGCATATTCGTCTAAAATAATTCTGTATTTTCAGGTTCAGAATCATGAATATATTTATTCTGGTGTCACCATTGTCCAAGCCTATTCATTTACACCCACAATGTTATATCAAATTTAGCATTTAATCAACAGTACATTTTTTCTTAACCTTTTATTATATGTCTTGGAGTATCGCAATATCGTATCGTGAGTTCAGTATCGTGATATGTATCGAATCGTGAAATTAGGGTACCGTTACACCCCTAAACTGTACATATTACACAAAAATGGCAACAGCAACAAAACAGTGTGAATGCAATGAGTGGCCCCTCGCTAACTCTTTCCCAGGCATTTCATCATGCCCTGGTGGACCCTTAGACCATGGTATGATGTTATCTTGCTCCAGCCACAGACACAGCGTTGAAGACTGTAGTGTCCTGTTAGTAATATAATAATAATCATAAAAATTATAATAAATAAAAATTATAATAAAATAATACAAATATAATTATAATAAAAATATAGCAAGAATGATAACGATAATAAAAGAAAAAAGACAAAATAATAATAGAATAAAAAAAATATATAAAATATAAATAATATTAATAATTAAAATAAAATAATAAAACAACAATAAAATATGATTAACACAACAATGTTGATAATCATATAATAATATATAATTTTAATAGAGGTGTAATGGTACACCGAAGTCAAGGTTCGGTACGTACCTCGATTTTGGGGTCAAGGTTCAGTACAATTTTGGTTTCAGCTCAAAATACCAGATCATTTATTATAAGTTGTCAAATTTGCCCCTTTTTGGGAGAGCAAAACACATTTGCCCCTTAAAGGAACACTCCGACTTTTTGGGACTTCAGCTTATTCACAGTATCCCCCAGAGTTAGATAAGTCCATACACACCCTTTTCATTTCTGTGCGTTCTGTAAGTGTTATTTGACGCACCCACCGCTAGCCTAGCTTAGCACAAAGACTGGATGTAAATGGATAATGGTAGCATACTAATCCCAATAAGTGACCAAATAATGCAAACATTTTCCTATTTACATGTTGTGATCTGTATAGTCACAGCGTGTACAAATAACAAGGCTATATGAGACAGAGACCATTTTTAATCGTATAAATACTGGGAACTATATTCTCACTAGGCGTAGGAGCACAGCTAACGTTACTTGGGCGGAGTGATTAGCGCAGCACACGAGACGCCCTGTGGTGAGAAGCAGAGAGTTCGCTCAGAGTTGGAGTAATAGAGTCAGCAATTACTAGATAGTAAATTTATAGTTTACAATCATGGGTGTTCGCTGTATTGTAAAGAGCTGCGACAATAAACAGGGGAGACCAGGTAATACCATGATGTTTCATAGAATTCCAACCAAAAACGCTGACCTGATGAATCGAGGGCTACTTGCTCTGGGTATAGATCCAAACACACCTGTAAACACACCTGTAAACAGCATGAAGAAGTATTTCGTTTGCTCTGAACATTTTACTATAGACGACTATTTTGAAAAAATGCAAGTTGCCACACGGACCATGAAACGTGTGCTAAAGGATGCAGCCATCCCATCGATAATAAAGACAGGACAAATTGGATCACCTGTTGCTGCGGTAAGTGTTCCGTTATGTTTTGAGATGACTAACATTAGCCATACTGTAACAGTGCCATGCTGTAATGTAACCTTAGTAGTGACACTATTACGTGAATAGGGGCTCCGTGTATCCCCTTTATTGTTATTATTGTGTTGTCATGAACACACTGTATCGCTCAATAACAAATGAGCAGCGCTAAATGTAACTCTCAGGACTGTAACATTCAACTTGCTAATGAACAGCTTCCAAAGTTTGTAACTCCTCGTCTGTGTATTCTGGCTCAAAACTATATGGTTCTGGATCTTGGTTTGATACACAGTAAAATTCCTCTGACAATTCCTCAAAGTCAGCCATGATCACGAGTCACGTTCGCTACTAGCTAGTTAGTCACGTTTGTTTTGTTTACGGAACCATCAACAGGGCGTCTCGTGTGCTGCGCTAATCACTCCGCCCAACTAACGTTAGCTGTGCTCCTACGCCTAGTGAGAATATAGTTCCCAGTATTTATACGATTAAAAATGGTCTCTGTCTCATATAGCCTTGTTATCTGTACACGCTGTGACTATACAGATCACAACATGTAAATAGGAAAATGTTTGCATTATTTTGTCACTTATTGGGATTAGTCTGCTACCATTATCCATTTACATCCAGTCTTTGTGCTAAGCTAGGCTAGCGGTGGGTGCGTCAAATAACACTTACAGAACGCACAGAAATGAAAAAGGTATGTATGGACTTATCTAACTCTGGGGGATACTGTGAATAAGCTAAAGTCCCAAAAAGTCGGAGTTTTCCTTTAAAAAAAATGTGTCCCTTTAAATGCAAATGAGCTTTAGCTCCACCTCCATTCAGAAGAGGGCGGAGCCTTTACATGAGTGTCAGATACTCTGGCAATAACAATCTCACTCATCCAGAATCCCAGAATAACCAGTAGTGAGTGCAGCCTTACGGAGAGACTCAGGAAGAGGTTCACTTACACTTTTCTGAGAGCTCCTACTTGTACTACATGCCGCTACAGATTCATTTAGGAGTTGATAGTTTTACCATATAAACGTATAATTCCCAGTCCGGGGACGTGAACAGCTCCAAGTTGAACGTCACGTGTTATCTCGAAATTACAGTAATTATGACATGCTGTGAACGCAGCATATATTCCTCATGTGGTGTGAGTGTGAGTGTGTGTGTGTGTGTGTGTCTGACCTGGTTTTGTGACATTCATGTAAATGCTTGAAAGAATCAAGCTGACTGTGAAAGTCAATTGTGACTAACTGATCTTCATTATCAAAAACAGCCAATAATAAATAAAATAATACAAATATAAATATAAATATAAATATAATAATAATAATAAAAAAAAAGCTAAAAAAAAAAAAATATATATATATATATATATATATATATATATATATATATATATATATATAATAAAATAATAAATAAAAAATAACAACAGCAATAAAAAAATAAATAATAATAACGTCACGTGTTGTCATGTTGAAACTACAGTAAGTATGACATGGCATGAAGATCATGATGTGGTGTGTGTGTGTGTGTGTGTGTGTGTGTGTGTGTGTCTGACCTGGCTTGGTGGGTGTACTGAACGAGCCGAAGCCCTGAGCCGCCACAGATCCGCCTCCGGTACTGAAGGACCCGCTGGGCTTCTGTTCCCCGAACGAGCTGTTGGAGAAGCTGAAGGCCTTCGCTCCGCTGTTCCCAAACAGGTTAGCAGGACCTGAGAGAAAACCACACACACGACAGCTTCAGCACCAATGCAAACACACATCCAGCGTTCAGACACTATCATAACGGGCTTTTGCACCGGATAGTTCTAGGAACGATCCACCAGGATGTTTCCCAGAGGACTAATGGTTCCCTTAGGAACGTTTCCTGGTTGCATTCGCAGCGGCAGTAGGAACTCTGAAGTGACGAAAGACGCGCTTATTGTTGGGACTTTTATTTTGACGGCGCTGAGAACTTATTAGCGTATGTGTGTGTTTGATGTCCAGTGTTGCTGAGCAGAAACACATAATCATGTTTCTCTTGGTCTCCTCAGTGTTGTGTTGGGTTTTCTCCTCAGCGTAAAGATAAAGGCTGAGAGCTCCATCTATCTCTGTTTTACATGTTCATAGAGTTAGTTTCTGGAGTAAATATATAGGCTATAATCTGTGTGTTTACACAGCCTTTATTAATAATAGCGGGTGCTGGTGTTTCGCGTGCGTTCGGCCAATCAGCGACTCTGAAGTAGGAGTAAATAAGTTCCTCCAAAAGAGTTCCTAGAACTAAAATTGTTCCCAGTTCCTGCATTACAAACACGGCTAAATCCGGGAACTTCCGCCAATAGTTCTAGGAACTATGAGAAGGTTCCTCCAGTGCGAAAGTCCCATCATGCTAGTTTACTATAATCAGGGGTGCACATAAGTGGTGCTCATAAGTGTATCAGTATGGTTGACAGCTGTTTTAGATCCACACTGTAATACTGTATAAGATTTCCATTTGAACTTGAATGCATAAATCTGCCGATTTCAGAGCAAAACGCGAAACTGTGAGATTCACGACTCGCTTCACTCGCCAGTGCTAAAACCGGCACTAAAGAACTTCCTGGCAACCCGCCAAAATAAATGCTTTCTGATTTTAGGTTTGAAAATTGTGGGAATTCTTATAAATATTTGAAATTTAATTGTAAATCAGCATTGTATTTTTAAGTGTGCTATAAAATAATTGTATTTTGATTTAATACTAATTTAAAAAATATATATAATAGTATTATCACACTTTATTTACCATTTGTTATAAAATGCAGTAATATTATTAAATATTTGATTTTTATAGTTATATTTAATGGGTCACACTATGTGCAATGTGAGAACCAACCCCGATCTCCAGATGCTCTCATGAGAACCAGAGAATATGAATATGAATATGTATATATATATATATATATATATATATATATATATATATATATATATACACACACACGGTAAGAGTGCATCAATACCTGTATTAATCTGCTGGCCGAATCCTCCTGCGGCCGGCGCTCCAAACGGGTTCTTGTTGGCGGCGTCTTCACTGGGTTTTCCTCCAAGACCACTGAAAAACCCTGATCCTGAGGAAGTGTTTCCAGCGCTCGAGCCGAACAGACCTGCACCGGACTGAGCCTGATCACAAAATCACATCGCATGCATACTTCAGATGCTTTCAAACACAAACAACCAGGAATTATTATAGAGTGTATGCATGACACATCACTGTCAAATCAAGCAACCGTTATTTATACAGCGCTTTTACAACACAGCAGCTTTACAGAGATAACAGGAGAATAATGCAACAAAGTTTGTGTCTAGAAGGAAATAGTGTCACAGTCCAGCTGAAGTAAGATCAGTGATGGTTCAGTTTTTTTGTAAAAAAGTTATTAATTTAGTTCATTTATATATATATATATATATAGCTGCTCTGGAGAAAACCGTGATGTCATCATCCAGCTCAGTTCAGTTCTCATATAATGCTGTCAATGCAGGAGATCAATAATATTGATGAATATTAAATTAAATGTCCCCAACTAAGCAAGCCAAAAGGCAATGGCGACGATGGCAAGGAACCAAAACTCCATCAGTGACTGTTGTGACTGTCACACACACTACGAGTTGAGAGTTTTTAGACTTTCCATCCAGTGACTGTGGTAAAACCAGCCTCTTGTGGATTACTGCTGTATTTTAATTGTTTTTAACAGGTTTTTGGGTCTCACTGGCTGGCGATGATGGCAAACCAAGAGTAAAAACCTGAAATTTGCCTCTAAAAATGGAAATATCTCACTGGGGTTACTCAAAGCAAAGCTTCAGAAGCGTCTCTGAAAGTTCAGCTCATGCTGATGAAACTGCATCTGAGACTCGAACACATCCAGCCTGCTTCAGCTGGTAAAGAACTGAAGGTTTGAGTAAGAGCTGTACCTGTCCGAAGACGCTGGGCTGCTGTCCGAACACAGACGAGCTGGAGGTGCTGCTGCCAAACCCTGATTAAAACACATCGAGAAATCAAACAAACCGCCAAATGTGTGTTTATTCTTCAGCATGTGAGTCAATTAGTCTCAGATTATAAACAAATGCATGCACAATTATCACTGAACTTGATAAACGTTGCAAATGTATCTTACTATCCAGAACCAAATCCGTTTCTGTGAAATGCGAAATATGTCCAAATAGATCTGTTTGTGAATACTAATGATTTATTTTGTATTAGTGCATCGTATTTAGTGCACACAACAAGGAAGATGTGCATCTGTGGATCGAGTCGCAATGAATGCATTCATTTAAGTCATTCCTAGGGTTGGGAATTGAAAAATACTTGAGTACTTGAGGTCAGGAATCGAATACTTGAGTACTTGAGGTCAGGAATCGAAAACTTGAGTACTTGAGGTCAGGAATCGAATACTTGAGTACTTGAGGTCAGGAATCGAATACCTGAGTACTTGAGGTCAGGAATCGAATACCTGAGTACTTGAGGTCAGGAATCGGATACCTGAGTACTTGAGGTCAGGAATCGAATACTTGAGGTCAGGAATCAAATACCTGAGTACTTGAGGTCAGGAATCGAATACCTGAGAACTTGAGGTCAGGAATCGAATACCTGAGTACTTGAGGTCAGGAATCGGATACCTGAGTACTTGAGGTCAGGAATCGGATCCTTCCTCTTATCGATTCCTTTGTGAGAATTTCAATATGAGTTTAAACCATTGAAGCGCGAGAGACTCTGTTTTCTGTTCTCATGTGTATCAGTATATTGGATCCGTGCAGCTCTTAAAGTGACAGCAGCCTAATATTCCTGCTCTATAATAACACTAATGTGTTAATGTCTTTAATAATGCTTGACATTTATATTAGGTAGGCTAGTTGTTTTCTATGGTGTTTTTAAACCACAGGCAAACGTTTGACTACTAATCGGTCAAACCGAGTTGCAAAAATGTGAATACCATAAAACGTTTTCTCATATTGTACTTTATAAGACAGAAAGCAATGATAGCGCTGGAGATACGTTAGACTGTTGACTTCTAATGTGTGTGTTAGCAGGGCTCATTGAGTGTTGGAGTGTGTCGTGAGCATGTAGAGTAGTGATGGGACATCAGGGGAATGTGCATCAGTCTCGGGTGTGTCTTCAGGCCAGGATTTCTCCCATTCCTATGAGTTCCTGTGACTTCCACCTTATAAACAGCTGAGTCACTGACCCCTGACCCCCATATCCACACCTGTTTATGCTCTGCGTGTTTAGGGCCACAAACTCTAAAGAATGTGCTGACTAAAATTATGCAAATGTGAGGGTATGGTTGACCTTAGACTGCTTATTGTGTTCTGATGTGAAATATTGACGCTTGCCATTTTGTCCAGCCTGTGTTAAAGCCAGTGTTCAGTCAGGCAATCCAATCACAAGTTAAAGTGGATCAACTCAGTAAAGACTATGGTTGGGGATCGGTTTGAATTTTAACGATTCCGATTCCAAAATGTGTGTCTCAATAGCAGTCTATATATCAAGTATATTTTGCTGAAAATAAATATGCAATGATTTCAAAATGTAGATATCAGTGAAATTCCTAAATAAAAGAAAAGGAAAAGTCTACAAACAATTATTGAAGAAAATGTGACAGTCAGTAATACAATAAAAACAATGTAGACATTTTAAACTAACAGTATTCAGCTAATAGCCTACTATAGAAACTGAATAAAGTAATCAACTGTAAAAAAATAAATAAAACGTATTATTGCACAATAATCGTTTTATCTGGATTGTTGTGTTTCCATAATTGTTTGAAGCCAAAAGAATTTTAACGATTCCGATTCTTATCGATTCCTAATTTAGATTCCAATAAGGTAAAAGATAACATGGATATCATTCACAAAAGGAGCGTTTGCCTGTGGTTTAAAACCACCATAGAAAACAACTAGCCGAACTAATATAAATGTCAAGCATTATTAAAGACAATAAACACTTAATTAAAACACTGAGTAATTAAAAAAAAGAACAAACAAAAAATTTGCAATAGCAACAAATAGACACAACTGAACAAAGATACGACTGAAATAAACCGTGTTTTAAGATTTTCAGGAGTTCAGGTTCAGAAACTGTAAATCAAATGTAAAATAACACTGCACTTTATTAATAAAATATACATTACAAATATAGTTACAAAAGTTATTCAGTCTAGAACGAGTGAATTTTCTCTTTGTCTTTTGTTGCTTGATTAGTGTTATTATAGAGCAGGAATATTAGTGTTATTATAGAGCAGGAATATTAGTGTTATTATAGAGACAGCAGGAATATTAGTGTTATTATAGAGCAGGAATATTAGTGTTATTATAGAGCGGGAAATATTAGTGTTATTATAGAGACAGCAGGAATATTAGTGTTATTATAGAGCGGGAATATTAGTGTTATTATAGAGACAGCAGGAATATTAGTGTTATTATAGAGCGGGAATATTAGTGTTATTATAGAGCAGGAATATTAGTGTTATTATAGAGCAGTAATATTAGTGTTATTATAGAGCAGGAATATTAGTGTTATTATAGAGCAGTAATATTAGTGTTATTATAGAGACAGCAGGAATATTAGTGTTATTATAGAGCAGGAATATTAGTGTTATTATAGAGACAGCAGGAATATTAGTGTTATTATAGAGAGGAATATTAGTGTTATTATAGAGACAGCAGGAATATTAGTGTTATTATAGAGCGGGAATATTAGTGTTATTATAGAGCGGGAAATATTAGTGTTATTATAGAGCAGTAATATTAGTGTTATTATAGAGCAGGAATATTAGGCTGCTGTCACTTTAAGAGCTGCACGGATCCAATATACTGATACACACGCAGCACAGAAAACAGCGTGTGAGTCGTCTCAAGCTTGAATTGTTTAGTCATATTGAAATGCACACAAAGGAATCAATAAAAAGTATACGATTCCTGACCAAGTATTTTCGATTCCCAACTCTACATCCTACTCTATCTTGTCGGAATAAACTACCCTGTGATTAGTGAAAACAGATTGTCCAGTGCGTTTTATAAAAACCAACCTGATGGTTGTCCAAAGCCGAACCCAGAGGACGCCGTGGTGGTGTTGCTCCCGAACACGGACCCCTGGCCGAAGCCTGCGCTGGGCTGTCCGAAACCAGGAGCGCTGCTTTGGGAAAAGAGTCCAGTTCCAGTTCCAGTTCCAGTGCCGGCTGCAGAGCTGGTGCCAGTGCCGGCCGCGAAGGAGAAGGAACTAGCACTGTTAGCGCTAGCGGCTCCAAATATCCCTGCTCCTCCGCCGGTGGCCGTCGACGTGGTGGAGGTCGTAGCCGGCGACCCAAACCCAGAGCTCGCGCTAAACGCCGCCTGACCAAAACTGAAGTTGCTAGCAGAGCCGGAGGCGGCAGGCTGGCCGAAACCAGCAGGACTCTGTCCGAACGCAAGCTTGCCAAAGCCAGCGGTCGGATTGGTGCCAAACGCGGTGGATCCGAACGCTGTACTCGGAGTGGCGGGAGATTGTCCGAAAGTAGGAGCTGCGCTAGTGGTGATGGCTGTGGACGGGGTGGATGAAGCCGAAGTAGTGGCGACTGTGGAGAAACTGACGGTTTGAGCGTCAGTGCCAAAGATTGAGCCTGGTTTGTCAGAAGTTGAAGTTGCTGGAGTCTCTTGAGGAGCAGGAGTGGCTGTAGAAGAGCTGCTAATAGTCTCAGGAGCGGGATTAGCGACCGGTTCTGCTAAAGGAGGCTCGGATACAGCCGTCGGCGTGTCGGATGGTGGAGTAACTGACGGAGGAGGTGCGGGCGAGACCTCCACAGCTGGAGGAGATGGAGGCTTGATGGAAGTTGCTGCAATGGTTTCTGTAACGATGGGAGCCGCGGCTTCAGTGTCCGATACGACTGGCGCACTTAAAGTTAGCGGTTTAGGACTGGGAGGTTCTTTAGCTTCTTCTTTAGCCAAATCGGGTGAAGTCGTCGTCGTCGTTGGGAGGGAGTTTGTTGGAAGAGTCGTCTCTTGTAGAGGTGCGCGGAGAAGACTGCTGAAAGATGTGGCGTCCGGTGAGAACGTCGTCGAGGGAATATTAAAAGTTGGTTTTACTGAGGGAGCCGCTCCTTCTGGTGGTTTAGCGGCGGGTGTAGGCGTGCCGAGAGCTTGTGGCGTAATGGTTTTTGTAGCTTCTGTTGTGGCGCTTTCTAATTCTGCTGTTGTGCTTCCAGTTTCTGCAGGCTTGATTTGTGCGGAGTTGAATGTGAATCCTGTGGATCCGTTACCAGGTGGTCCAAAGGTGAAACCTAGCGCGGATTTGGAGGCATCCTTGAGCTCTTCGCTTTGGCCGACTCTTAAGCCGGAGAAGCAGCCGAGAGTTTCTCCTTGAGCTTTGGGAGCGTGAGGGAGTTTAGGAGTCTCTGGAGGCGGGGTAGAGGAGCTCACGCTCGGGGCGGGAGAAGCCAGTTTTGGGGTGAAGGAAAAAGGCTCCTCGGATCCACCGGGGCCGAACGGCATCTTTGATCCGGCACTGCTAGCGAAGGAGAACTTGCCTGGCGGGCCAGAACTCTTCGCTGTTTGTAGGATTAGAAGAAAAAAAAGAAGGAAAGAAATTTACTAAGAAGGCATGACTAATTGGCCATTGACAGAATCTGCAGAAAGTTAAAGGTCCCATGACATGGATTATTTAATTATTTTATAATGTTTCCTGGGGTGCCCTTATAAATGTTAGTATGTTTTTAAGATCAAAAATTAAGAATTTAGAAATACAAGGCATTTTTCCTAGCCTGATTTTAGCCTCTGATTTGAACGCTCTGTTTGAAGGGGCGTGTCTGTGTGAGACTTCAGTGTAAACGCCCACTGCTGTGATTGGCTGCTGTGAGACTCCAGTGTAAACGCCCACTGCTGTGATTGGCTGCTGTGAGACTCCAGTGTAAACGCCCACTGCTGTGATTGGCTGACAGTTTCTGCACTCTCACTAATGATTTCACCAATGCAAACATGAGGTAAGTACAGTAAGAGCTTCGTTGTGCAGCGTAACAGCGTCAACAAGTTTTGGCAAGTGTCCAGATTAACTCGCGCTGTGTGATTGACAGCTTGGGCGATTGGAAAGGGATTGTTCTTTGATCACTTTCTGTATATATTTTAATCACAGTTTAAATAAGATTATTTTAGTCACTGGCTTGATTTACTGATGCATAAACAGTATTGAACGACTTTGAGAGAAAGATTATCTGTCTGAACTTGAACAATTACACATCAGAAATCCACATAACCCACTGGGTTCTTCAGAGGCTCGGATGAAGGAACTAAAAAAAGACTTTTGTGTTCATTTGTACATCCAAACACTGAGCAAACACATGCTTCGCTCGTTTGCAAGCCATGATGTCTCTCGAGGAAAAAACAGTATCGCGCTCGGGCAGCTCATTTTCTCATGGGCGGCCAAATTCTCTTCGGGCAAAGAAGAGAAAAGGGAGATGACGCCCGCTTCTGTGTTGTACGTCACACGCATCACACACATGACCAGCGTCGGCCAATAGTGAGCCTACGTGGTGACGTGCAACACAGACGCGCTGCGCTAAAACACTAGGTGAACTAACTCAAGGCCCAGAGAGAAGGAAATGAATAGTGGAATAAAGTCATTATTTTTGTTTGTTTTTGCGCACAAAAAGTATTCTCGTTGCTTGATAAACTTAAGATTGAGCCACTGGAGTCACTTGGACTATATTAACGATCTCTTTAATACATTTTCTGGGCCAGCAAGTTTCAGTCCCTTAGAAGCCTATGGAGGAGTGAGACAGCTCTCAGATTTAATCAAAAATATCTTAATTTGTGTTCCGAAGATGAACGAAGGTCTTATGGGGTTGGAACAACATGAGGGTGAGTAATTACTGACAGAATTTTCATTTTTGGGTGAACTAACCCTTTAAAGTCCCCCTGTGGTGAAAATTCAGCTTTTAAATGTTGCTTATATGTCTATGTGGTGTTTTAAGACAAGCCATGTGGAATTATACTTTATTAATACAGTAAGCCTTGGATAAAACTAACTCTACATCGCGAGTCATGCCGTTTACATCAACGATTCATATCGTCGCATTTTTATATCGCGATATAACGATGTATTGTTACACCCCTAAGAGTGACTAAAGCTATTTGTTATAGAATACACTTTTCACCTTGAGTTGGATATTTGAACATTCACGTTTCCTATAATTTATTTTCAAGATCTGAGATGAATTCTCTATTGTCACTTTCAGAACAGCTATAAAGAATATGCACAATATTCAAACTCACATTCATTATTTTAACATTAAAGTCTCCCTGTGGTGAAAATCCAGCTTTTACTGTTGTTTATGTGTCTATGTGGTGTTTTTAATCTGCTTTAAGCAGATTAAACAAAGCATGTGTAGATTCATAAGTCGACAGCATTGCTGAGTATTTCCTCCTTAAAACTCAAAAACACGCTTTGAAATCACTGGTGTTTCTGACATCACAAACTACCTTGTAACCAATCAGATCAACGTGTGATCGTCAACCAGTGGATCTCTGAGCTGAGTGAGTGGGTGGAGGCGGGGCTCATTTGCATATTCATAGAACCGCGCATACTAAATGAGGCAAGGGTGTCGAGTTACATTCAAGATATTTTTCAAGGAAAATATGTCATTTTGGTGATCAAAGGTGAGTTTTAAGGGATGAGATGATTGACTACAGGGAGACTTTCATCTTGAGGTCATTTGGAAGATTGCTAAGGCCCCGGCTCTCTGGTTGAGAAACACTGATGTAAATTATGCTGCGATTTCTGCAGATTCATGCAACACTGACTCCTGGCCACTGGAATGATACTGAAAATTTACATTTTCTGACAATTACAGTAATAAAAAGGAAATCTAAAGATCTAATGTTTGCATCTCTAAATGAAACGAGACACATATGGAGACGATACCTTGAGTGTTGTTGGCGTCCGGGGATGGAGATGTGAAACTGAACCCTGCTGACCTGTGAAACAGCAAAATATGAGTCTTATGTTTACATACAATCAAATATAAAGACATTAGACATTGCTGAAGAGACAGTGAAATGTGGAGTCGCTTCAGTCAAGACTCAATTAATGGCAATCAGGAAGACTTACACCACCAGTCAAAAGTTTGGGATCGGTAAGATTTTTTATGTTTTTAAAAGAAGTCTCTTCTGCTCACCAAGGCTGCGTTTATTTGATTTAAAAAAATAAACAGTAATATTGTGAGATATTATTATAATGTAAATCATCTGAATATATAGTAAAGTGTAATTTATTGTGATCAAAGCGGAATCATTACTCCAGTCTTCAGTGTCACATGATCCTTCAGAAATCACTCTAATATGATGATTTGATGCTTAAGAAACATTTATGATTATTATAAAATATATTAAAATAGCAAACAGTTATTTTAAATTGTAATAATATTTTACAATATTACAGTTTTTTTGTATTTTTATTCAAATATATGCGGCCTTGGTGAGCAGAAGAGATTTATTTTAAAGATCTTCCCAATGGTAGTGTATATAGAGGTGGAGGTAGTTATAATTATGTTTAATAACTCACGGTGCAGAAAACGAGAAGCCCTTCGAGTTCTTCTCGCTGACAGATGAAGAAGCTCCTGCTTCAGGTTTAGCGGCTCCTCCTGGACCAGACACACACAACCCAGCTCAATATTAAACACTCACACTTTTATTCAGCAATTAAACCCTCATCCTTCCCTCGCGTTCTGTGACAAATCAGTCAAAATGACCCGAAGCCATAAAATTATACTTCTTTTTCTTTCTTTTTTGTCCACAAAGCTTGTTTTATTTAATTTGGATATTTTTTCTATTTTTTAAAGCAATTTGTTTGGGAGATTTTTTTGTTATTTTTTCTTTTATTTACCTTTAAATTACTAGATTTGATCAATAAATAGTCATTTAGAAGCACATTCCTCACATTCTTTCAAATTAAATTCAAAATAACTCACAATTTCATGCATAACCCTTTTAATTCAGCTCTAAATATCTTACATCGGGAATCTTTGCAGACCTCTTGTAGAAAAATAATAATATATCATGATATTTCATGACTCTTATAGCTCTATATGCAGCAACCGAGCTGTTCTTCTGGGTCCTAAAGCCAGTTCTCTTCAGTATGCATTCACACACACATGTAGACATTACAAAATATTCTTTTGGTAAAGTTTTAGCATTTTTAGTTTGATTTTGGATCATTTTTAGGTTTTTCTATGTGAACTGAAGCATTCCTCACATTCCATGCATTCCTAAGGGGTCAAATTGACCCGCCAGGGAAGGATTTGTTACCATTTTAAATTTTAAACACAAAACGTGGTTTCGTTTGTATTCGTGGTTCAAGTGCGATAACGGTCCGTGTCAAAATGACCCGAGGGAAGGATGAATGTTAAATTGAACACATCTGAGCGCATGGAAGCTCACACCTACCGAACACGAAGCTGGAAGCTGTGGTCTGGGCCGGCGACTGGACCTTTAGCGCAGCCTGAAAGGAACTCTGTGAGAGTGAAGACAGCGATACACCAAACGTCAGACATTACATGCTGGTCTTTAAGAAGCAGTGTGATGTTTCCTGTAGTGTTTCTCATGTGAGACTCACTTTATTGGCCTCCACCGTAGCCAGAACCTGCTGAACCACCTGAGCCGCCGGTGCTGGAACAGACGCGCTACACACACACACACACACACACACACTATGATCATTAACACTCTTAGGAGAACACCTATCATCTGAGGGCCATGCATTGCACTTTAAACTGCATTTAAAGCATAACTGACACTGAATTTGGCCCTTTTTGGATGAATAAAGCAAACGCAGGGATGTACACTTCATCACATGGCAATATGGACTAGTGATTGTGAATATTAAAACCTGAAGTCTCACTATATGAGCACATGATGACATGAACTTGATCTGAGAGTCACTTTAGCAGCATTTCACCATTTCATCTGAGAAAACTAATCGCAGACACACACACACACACACACACACACACACACACACACACACACACACACACACACACACACACACCTTCACTTCAACTCGCCAAAATAAAAGTTTGGTTTAACTTGAAGAAATTATGACAGAAATATATTACAACTGAACAGCACAATTTACCTCTCAAATGAAAATGTAACAATTTATTTTATATTTTGGCAAACGAAATGCTGCAAAAACAGGTTTACTGTTCAAATTATAACAGAACATTTTTACAAATTAAAAAAATTACAATTTAATAATTTTATTCTTAGTAATGGTAGTAGTAGTATTAATTTAATGTTTTTTTTTTTACAATTTTATGAGCTCAAATGACATGCTTTGATTTTTCAAATGTAATTAAACTATTAAAATGGAGCCCAGAAATAGAGAAACATAGAATTTGGGAAAAAATAAAACGGAATAAGAAAAGAAAAAAACGATTTTATAGGGCCCTAAAAAAAAATAGTGGGTGGGTGAGGGTGGGTGGGTGGGTGAGTGAGTGAGTGAGTGCGCGCGTGTGCGTGAGAGTACGTGTGTGTGTTTGTGAGTGTGTCTGTGTGTGTGTGAGTGTGCGTGCATGTGTGTGTATGTGTGTGTGTGTGTGTGTGTGTGTATGTGTGTGTGAGAGAGTGTGTGTGTGTGTATGTGTGTGTCAGGGTGTGCGTGTGAGTGTGTGTTTGTTTGAAAAGCCCATATTTACAGATCAATGTCTCTGTGTTTAGGAATGCTGGGATACGTCTTAGAAACAGCCTGAATAAAAGCGCTCTGATGTTCTGCGTTCACGTCTGGAAGATCACGCGGAGTGTGTCCTGAGGACAAATCTCTGCCACTGCACACACACACACACAGGTCATGTGATGATAATGATGATGAAGAGCGGTAACTGGAGCAGAGGAAGAGGAGAGATGTGCTCTGATAAACACAGTGACATCATTACACTGGTCACCTGACCTCGGCACAGCGAACAAACCAAACACACACACTCTTCCTGCATCAGTAGGAGAGATCAATACAGACAGGAAGACTCTCTCACACACACACACACACACTCTCACCGATAAATGTTCATTTTTAATGTTATCGTTATCAGTCCAATTAGAAAATGATGTTGATAGATAATTTATTAGCCATAAGAATATAACAATAATTGTAAAAGTGAAGGAATCTTTAAAATAGGCTTCATTTAGGAAGTGATTTTGGGAAAAGAAAGATGCAGATGTTTCACTGATTTCTGCAGGTAAAGTTTTAAAATAAAAGCAGTTGCTTATCGGCCAATAATCGGCCATCGGCTTCCAGAGAATTACCGGTTATCAATATCGGCCAAAATTCCCTACACAATATAGTTGTAGACAATATAGAACAGCTGTTTTACAACTTAAATAATTATGCTTGAATTAAATGCAACTTAATTTCCACGAGTTATTCATGAGTTGAGGCACATATTCATGAGCTAATGTTCAATGCAAGTCAGTTTAAAGAAGAATAAAAACCCATGCTCATATTTATCATATCTCAACTAAATAACTTTATTAAGTTAAGTAAGACTGATAATGCTATTAGTTTTAATAAGTGTAAGCTGCGCCTGCGCCAGACGTCACGTGACTGAAGGACAAGCGCTGTCATTCCTTTAGCCAATATTACCAATCGAACATATTGTGTGACTGTGATCTATGACTTTTCCAAAACTTTCTAGGTTTATTTACTTTTTCAAAACTGTGTGTGACTGTGTGTTTGTGTAAGTGTGTGTTTGTGTGTGCACGTAAGTGTGTGTGTGACTGTGCCTGCATGTGTGTGTGTAAGGGTGTGTGCACGTAAGTGTGTGTGTGACTGTGCCTGCATGTGTGTGTGTTAAGTGTGTGTTTGTGTGTGCACGTAAGTGTGTGTGTGACTGCATTTGTAAGTGTGTGTGAGCAAGTGAGTGACTGAACGTAAGTGTGTGTTTGTGCGAGTGTGACTGTGAGAGTGTGTGTGTGTGTGTGTGTTTGTATGTGCACGTAAGTGTGTGTGTGTGTGTGTGAGTGAGTGTGACTGTGGGAGTGTGTGTGTGTGTGTGTGTGTGTGTGTGTGACTGTGGGAGGGAGTGTGTGTGTGACTGTGGGAGTGTGTGTGAGTGACTGAACGTAAGTGTGTGTTTGTGCGAGTGTGACTGTGAGTGTGTGTGTGTGTGTGTGTGTGTTTGTGTGTGCACGTAAGTGTGTGTGTGTGTGTGTGTGTGTGACTGTGGGAGTGTGTGTGTGTGACTGTGGGAGTGTGTGAGTGTGTGTGTGTGTGTGCGTGTGCAGTCGCTGTCTCGGGGCGAACGGCTCGAGCGTTAATAATACATGTGTCTGGGTTAAAGTTGCATGGGACACACTGTCTTGAGCATTCACACACAGATGAGGCATCCGGCATCCCGCATCCCCCCCCCCCCCCACACCTTCAGGCAGGAAGTGATGTCAAATCATCATCACCACAAACTCTCACATCCTGCAGTGACTCAGTGCACAACGGGAAACTCTACACACTGAAGACTCATAACTATAATATCTGGAGATACTGAGAACTATGATGTTAACAATAACTATAACACTGACCAGGGGCCGTATTCACAAAGCATTTTATCTTACCACTAGGAGTACTCCTAAATCGCACTAAAAGATTTTAGCTAGGAGTTTTCTTTTAAAAGTTATTCACAACGCCTTTCAGACCTACTCTTAGTAAAGAAAAATGACAACTCCTAAACTAAGAGTGAGTCTTCGTTGCTATGGATGACGTCATTACTCATGCACGAGCTTGACTGAAGTGACCACCTTGATTGGCTGATGATTGTAACGCGGGAATGATTCCAAACCCCTCCCCTACGATGATGAGTGACAGGTGACAGGTCTGAGAATGCGTGCGCTACACAAGTAGTGCGAAGGACGGAAGATGATGAATAACTGAATAAATAGCCTAAATGAATAAAGAGTAAGGAAAAACAAATAGCCTATAGCCTAATGAAACATATGGATTGATGCAATATCTTTGCAACATTATTGAATTAATCTGTCACTATATGCCTCTGCCTACGTTTGCAAAGAGAAGAACATTTTAATTTGATTCACAATGAAACGTTACAATTAGTTTACATGCAATGAGTAGCCTAGTTTTGGTTGTTGTTGGTGGCGTTATTGCAGCTAGTTATGCCTACAATGCAGAATTGTTCCCTCGCGATTGGAAGCTCCTGTAGCCGCCGCGTACGCATTTCAAAACATCGCAACGTGAAATGCCACAAAAAGCGGTTTGTGAAGGTCTTAGTGAGTTAGGAGTCCTCTCGACTTCTTTTAAGCTGTCCCAGGCTTAGGTGCTACTTTTAAGGCTAAAATGCTTTGTGAATTACTCTTAGTCAAAAAAATTAGGAGTCCTAAAGTTAGGAGTGACACGCCCATTATTTTTAGGAGTTGCTCCTAGATTCGCCAGTTAGGAGCTACTTTTAGCCTTAAAATTCTTTGTGAATACGGCCCCAGAACCACTATAACAATAAAGTAAATGACATCTATAATCATAACTATAACAATGATGATAACTAACTATAACATTCACTGATAACGATAACGATAACTATGATGTTAGCGATGGTTTAGGTTATAAACATAATTTACTTTTATTACTATAGTAATAATTGAGTGCATGCAATGCGTGATAAAAACAATAATAAATTAACTATAGTTATAATAAATGAAAACAACAATGACAACTATAATGATAGTGACCATAACAAACGCTTAACTATAATAACTGTAATGTTAACTGTGTAATGACAAATATAATGTTAAAGTTTCATGATAATGATAACATTGCTATAATAACTACAATATAAACTTATAACAAATGTTAACTATTAATGATAACGTTACTATAATGATTTGTAAAACGATAACTATAATATCTTTGACAGTGACAACTTTAATAACTAACGTAAATAACTAATGACAACGACCAATAACATAAACAATGATCCCTGTAGTGTTAATGATCATAAATAACAATCACTATAACATTAATAACTCACAACTATGCTATTGATATATTATAAGTATAATAAAAATGTACAACAATGTCACCTATTAATAACTAATGATAACATTAGCAATAATGTAAAAGATTACTATAATAATAACTATAACTACGTTAATGATAACTATTACTATAATAACTATAACATTAATGATAACTATTTGTTAAATATGACAATAGTTTACGATAACGATTATTATAACGATAACTTATAACACTATCTATATTATATATACGTGATTAAATGATTTATCATTATAGTTCATGGATCGCATCATCACTGCACAGATCAGCCACCTGTCAATCATCTCCGCAGCGTATGATTCATATGCAGTGACGACAGATTAATAACTTCAGCACACTGTAGTTGAACCCCATGGGAGGAACACTAAACACTGATGTGTGTGTGACTGATGTTCTCATCAGATGAGAGTGTGTGATCGCGGTCTGAACACACGCCTGAGGGAAGATGAGCTCATGTGAAAGGTTAAAACAGGACAGCGTACACACACACACACACACAGCCCATAATAAACACACACACACACAGCCCATAATAAACACACACACACAGCCCATAATAAGCACACACACACAGACTGACCCTGACCTCATTTCAGAGGATTTCACAGTGCGAGTAGATTCATAGAACACACACACACACACACACACACACACACACACACACACACACACACACACACACACACACACACACACACACACACACGAATAGCTGTATTTGGTCTCCCTGCGTTGAAAATCCAGCTTTTAATGTTGTTTATGTGTCTATGTGGTGTTTTTAATCTGCTTTAAGACAAAGCATGTGTAAGTTCATAAGTCGACACCATTGCTGAGTATTTCCTCCTTAAAACTGCAGTGAACCAAAGACAGTCTCAAAAACACGCTTTGAAATCGCTGGTGTTTCTGACGTCACAAACTACCTTGTAACCAATCAGATCAACGTGTGATCGTCAACCAGTGGATCTCTGAGCTGAGGGAGTGAGTGAGTGGAGGCGGGGCTCATTTGCATATTCATAGAACCAATCAGATCAACGTGTGATCGTCAACCAGTGGATCTCTGAGCTGAGGGAGTGAGTGGAGGTGGGGCTCATTTGCATATTCAAAGAACCGCGCATACTAAATGAGGCAAGGGTGTCGAGTTACAGTCAAGATATTTTTAAGGAAAAAACATTTAAATATGTCCTTCTGGTGATCAAAGATGAGTTTTAACAGTAACATTATTGACTACAGGGAGACTTTAAACATTCCAGGTGATTTTATTGGGGAGTGAAAATAAAAATAGCTGTAAAAAATATATATTTGACTCCTTTAATGAGTCTTTTTTGAATTATTTTATAATACAACTGTAGAATTACAATGCTAATATATTTCTGACTTTCTTCATGTTTAAATGTTGAACCATCAAGCTTGTATTGTGACGGGTTGCTGGCCATCATAATGCATTTTCAATCTGTTTAGGGCCCTATGATTTCCGTGATGCGGAAAACGCGGACGGAATCACGGAATTTACACATGAAAATGGAATTCTCTTATACGCACGGAATTTGCATATATTTTGTTGACATTAAATAAACGATTTTTTTTTTAAGTTTAAAGGTCTCTACCTAAACCCAGAGCCATATAGAGAGACATATGTCAATAAAGTTAATATACAGTGATGCAAACAGCGCGCTTTTCAGTATGCGCGCACGCGTGAACCACTAGTGTTTCTTCTTGCTGCGTATCTTTTACCGTCTATGGCAAGGGTCTCCGTGGCCTGATTGGAGGTAAAGTAGCACCGCAGTTCATGTGACAAGAACCAACGTACAGTATCAACTTCACCCTTTCCGTAACAACATTGAAAGCTCAGTCAACATAAAGGATGGGGGTGCACCACAAACACTACAGATGTTTTTCTCTTCTCCGTAAATAAATCTTGTAGCAGAGCTACAGCAAGCGTTTTTCGGTGGTGGAAATCTATTAGCTACTAAAACTTCTTTGTGGTTGTGGAGAGCGCAGAGCATGGTTGCATAAAAATCGGACCGAATTTTACTAATAATTAAAGATAAGCTAATATGCCTTGTGTTTGTAAATGTCAGTAATTTATCTTTTTTGACTTTGACTTATCTTTTTATAAAAATGATTTAAAGGCTTAAATATGTGAGGTTTATATTTTTATAAAACATTCTTTGTGAAAAATTATTTAAAGGCTAATTTAATCTTTAATTTAATATTCATCAATCCTACCTTTTAATTGTTACCTTCATGTTACTGTTATTTTTGGCCAGAGATTTGTTAAAGGTTTGGCTGAATTTTGGAGAATTTTGAATGTGCTTTGCTGAATATATTAACAATTTAAAAAAAAAAGCTGAATTGTGAGTTTGTGTAACTGAATTTTTAAACGTCAATACTACTTAGAAGTGAAAAGAAAACAAGCAAATCCGAAAAATCCGAAAGGGCTAAAAATAAATCCGAAAAAACGGAATTTGAAAAAAAATAAAACGGAATTTGAGAAAAAATAAAACGGATTTCATAGGGCCCTATCTGTTGTGAAGCGGAGCGTTTTATTGAGCGTGAAGCCAGTAAAGCTGCCCCATAATCCCCCTCTCTCACCTGATGACGGTGGACACAGGTGTGTGTGGACCTTTGTCCTTCAGCTCCTGTACGTTCACCACCTGAGGAACCGTCTTCAGCGTGGACTCGGTCAAACACGCTCCTAGAAACCACACACACACACACACACACACACACACACACACATCAGAATCAGTCAGAAATAACTTCATTCATCAGTTATTATACAACGCTTGTGTCACGCAATGTCAATAATGCACTACATCTAGTGTCTCAGATGATTATGATAACGTCAGCTCAAGCTCTCACTGGTGCTTTACTAAACCCTCTAAAAGAGAATCAGGAATATTCACACTTATGGTCTAACAGAAGTGCAAAAGGCTTCAAAAGTTGCAAAAAGGTGATTATATTGTGCAATTAATCTATTAAAACAAAAACCTAATCTATATGATATTTCTAATATTTTACACAACCTTTTTCTACACTACTGTTCAGAAGTTTGGAACAATAATGTTTTTTGAAAGTCTCTTCTGCTCACCAAGGCTGCGTTTATTTGATTAAAAATGCTGTAAAAATAGTGAAATATTATTCCAGTGTAAATCATCTGTTCTCTATGTGAATATATAATAAAGTGTAATTTATTCCTGTGATCAAAGCTGCATGTTCAGCATCATTACTCCAGTCTTCAGTGTCACATGATCCTTCACAAATCACTCTAATATGATGATTTGATGAAACATTTATGATTATTATCAGTGCTGAAAACAGTTGTGCTGCTTTATATTTATATTTCCATGATTCTTTGATGAATAGAAAGCTCAAAACAACAGCACTTATTTGATAGCAATCTTTTGTAACATTATAAATGTCTGTAGTCACTTTTGATCAATTAAACGCATACTTAAATTCTAAAAACATTTCATCTTTTGAGGTGTAGTGTGTATTATAACAATAAATTGAGAGAAAATGAATGTTTCTGCAGTTCAGAGAGTCTATGGTGTCTGTCGCCCCCTAGTGTGAAGACACACACTTACACTGATGAACACACACATCTGATGTAAATGCATTATTATAAAAACCTGATAATAGGGGTGTAATAATATATCGTGTCACAATATATCGCAATATAAAAATGCAACAATATGTATTGTGGATAGTTCACGCAAAATATAAATTACTGTGTGAGAAAAAAAAAGTTTTCTGAGTTTTAGTGTCAGAACTACATTAAACGACTATATATAGTGTTGAATATAATGTATAATAATGCAATGGGGGAATATTTGTGTGTCCTGATAATGCCAAATGTCTGATGTTACCAGTAAAAAGTGGCTGACATTATTTTAAATATATCTAGTCAGTGACAGAGATCAAGCATATTCGTCTACAATAATTCAGTATTTTCATCTTCAGAATCATGAATATTGTTATTCTGCTGTCTCTATTGTCCTGTGCTTTGGGTTTCAGCGCCAAGTCCAAGACTATTCATTTACACACACAGTGTAACACCAAATTTAGCATTTAAATCAACAGTACATTTTTTTGTAACCTTTTACCATATGTCTTGGAGTATCGCAATAACACGGTATCGTGAGTTCAGTATCGAATCGTGAGGGCCTCGTCACACCCATACCTGATAATACTAAAGATCAGCTCTAAATATCTGATTTCTTTGGTAAACGTGTGAAGGCCGGTGTGTTTGTACCAGGTTTCTGGCTGGTCATGTGTCTACTGAGGGCGGCTCTTCCAGCAGCCTGAGGGGCGGGGACTGTGGTGGGCGTGGTCTTCTCTGTGGGCGGGGCTCCGTGCTTCACTGTTTTTGTGGCTAGCGCTGTGCTATCGGCACTGTCCATGTTTATCTTCGGAGCTGCAACACATTCAAGAGACATTCAGTCAAAAAGATCATTCAGACACCAGATATCACTTACTAGTGTGTGCAGGACACTATAGTTCATTTATGTGAGTGAGGAGAGCAAAATAAAGTAAACTGTGACATATTATACCCAAATATTCCTCATCCAGTGACAATTTGGGAGCAAAAATGATTGGGACACTTTGAGCTGATCATGTTTTGCTGAAGTGTGTTTTCTTTAATTGCTAATGCTCTTTTTACACACAGACTGAACACAATGAAGCATTGCTTGGTGATTGGTTGAGCTAAACTGGTATTATCTAATTGTGTAGTTAAATTTAACAGCTGACAGATATTCAACATAATTCATGTGTGAGACAGTCTAACAGAAGGACGGACAAAACCAGTCAAATATCAACTGATATATCATATTTATTACCATTTTCTAAACTATAGCGAATAAACTGTGATGATGTGAGAAATGTTGAAGGAGTCTGATGATGTGTCTCACTGGTGCTGATGATCGGGACTCTGCTGAAGGGACTGGGACTGAAGCCCGGCTGTATGGAGGGCGTTCGGACCACGGTCGGGTGTCTCGGGACGCTGGGCATCAGAGCCGGCATCAGAAGCGGCTCGTCCCCGTCCTCGGCCAGCGCCAGCGAGTCCTCGGGCTCCAGGACCTGAGACAGAGACGAGCTCGAGCTCACCTCATCCAGATCCTCGTAGAACTGAGGACACAGGAACGCGGACCGCGACAGGTTGGCTGAGGAACGAGAGACACGGACAGATCATCGTTTCAAAAGAAATCTGTTCATTTCAATGAGTTTGATGGACAAAGTCACAGTAATACAAGCTTAAATTACTCACGGAGTGATAATTCAAACAATAATTCAAATGTGATCATCAGGAGTTGCTGAGAAAACACTCCCTAATGAATGACTTCTGTAAATCTGTGTGCGAGTCCATAAACTGGAAGAGTTTCTGAACATACTGTTTATGCAATAGGCTTTTATTTTAAAGGAAAATTAAAAAAGAATAACACTGTGACCGAAGACAAGCAGTTTGTCTGTCCACATCAGATGCGATTTGCATATTCATAGAACCGCGCATACTAAATGAGGCGAGGGTGTCGAGTTACATTCAAGATATTTTAAGGCATGAAGACATTTTTTTTCAAGGAAAAAGCATTTAAATATGTAATTTGTGTAGCCTGGGTTTCCCCATCCTGCCTTGCTCACAGCGCGATTTTATTCACACTGCTAGGCAGTCTGGACACCATGGACCAGATTTTCCCCTGACAAAGGGAACCAATCACAGAACGGGGATGGAGCAGCAAGACGATGACCACACCGAAGCAGTTTGTTTATATCTATGAATCCAACATGGCATCAGACTCGACGTTACCTTCTACCCTCATGTCTATCTTGCACAAACGGTAATATTCGCTAAACGCCATCGTGCAAATCTTTGACCCATCGTCTTTTTCCTCGTCGAATTTCTGTCACTCTACATACGTCATCTGGTATAACTGAAGCGATTGGCTATGAGCTACGTACAGGCGCATTTGATAGACATTCATAGCGCCCAATAAACGGCTCTGGGCATTCGTAAACCACGCCTCAAATACGAGAAAATGAACACGTGGTTCCCAGACCAAGTCTCAAATGACGTTAGCCAGGCTATCATTTTGGTGGTTAAAGATGAGTTAAGGGGTAAAATTATTGACTACAGGGGGACTTTAAATAAAGCACATTATCAGTAGGGTTGGGGATGGAAAATCGATTGCAATTCTGCAATCGAATACTTGTTATAAAATTCAAATTTTGATTCCTCTTATCAATTCAATATGAGTTTAAGCGCGAGACGACGTGCTGTGCTGTGCACATCTGAAACATGCGTACAGAAAAAGTGATTTTAAATCATTGCTGTTTTGTGTCCTCATGTGTGTCAGTATATTGGATCCGTGCAGCTCTTAAAGTGACAGCAGCCTAATATTCCTGCTGCATCTCTATAACACTAATCAAACAACAAAAGACAAAGAAAATTAACTGGTTCTAGACTGAATAACTCTTGTAACTATTTATAATGTGTATTTTATTTATAAAGTGCAGGGTTATTTAATTTTTTTGATTACATTTGATTTAACTATTTGATTACAGTTTCTGAACCCGAACACCTAAAAATCTTAAAACGCTGTTTAATTCAATCATATCTTTGTTCAGTTGTGTCAGTTTTTATTTGTTCTTTTTTAATTACTGAGTGTTTATTGTCTTTAATAATGCTTGACATTAATATTAGTCGGGCTAGTTGTTCTTCTATGGTGTTTTTAAACCTCAGGCAAACGCTCCTCTTCTAAGTGTGCTTTAGCCTGATGATGATATTCAGCTTCAATTAAATGTTTTGCAATAACACTAAATGTGAATGGCACCAAAGTTTTGTTTTTTACAATATTGGAATCGAAATTGGAAAAGTTAAAACTCAAACGATCCCCAACCCTGATTATCAGTCCCTGAGATTATCATTGTCATATTTGTATGTTGTTGTTGTTGTTGTTTCCGCTTTCTACAATAGAATCATCACGGATAGGACAGAAACTCTAACATGGAAAAGATGCTCTTCATCGCGCGTCTGGTTAGAGCACGGTGTTTGGGCGAATCAGATTATGAATAATTTACTGGACTTTTAAACAAGTTCTCCATTTCTGGAATCTGATTACATAATCTAGACGACATGCAGACTTCAGGAAAACACGCGTGACGTACCTGGAGCCGTGGATCGAACCGGTGGAGTCTGTCTCTTCGACAAGAAGTTCCTCAGCTGAGACTGCTTGGCTGGGGTCATTTTAGCTGCACACACACACACACACACACACACACACACACACACACACACACACACACACACACACACAGATTAACATCTCTGATTGCTTCTGCACAAGTATACACAGATCACATTGGCATGGATCATTCAGATTGACGTGTTAAGCCGTGTTTCCACCGCAGGAACGAGGGACTTTGGATCAGGATCTAAATGTAAATATAAATGAAGGGGCTTTCGCACCAGAGGAACGTTTTCATAGTTCCTAGAAACTATTGGCGGAAGTTCCTGGATTTTGGCGTGTTCGCACCGCAGGAACTAGGAACAATTTTAATTCTAGGAACTCCTTTTGGAGGAACTAAAGGGGCTTTCGCACCGGATAGTTCTAGGAACGAGCCACCAGGATGTTTCCCAGAGGACTAATGGTTCCCTTAGGAACGTTTCCTGGTTGCGTTCGCACCGCCAGCAGGAACTCTGAAGTGACGAAAGACACGCTTGTTGTTGGGACGGCGCTGAGAACTTATTAGCGTATGTGTGTGTTTGATGTCCAGTGTTGCTGAGCAGAAACACATAATCATGTTTCTCTTGGTCTCCTCAGTGTTGTGTTGGGTTTTCTCCTCAGCGTAAAGATAAAGGTTGAGAGGTCCATCTATCACTGTTTTACATGTTCATAGAGTTAGTTTCTGGAGTAAATATATAGGCTATAATCTGTGTGTTTACACAGCCTTTATTAATAATAGCGTGTGCTGGTGTTTCGCGTACGTTCGGCCAATCAGAGAACACTAACGTCACTGTAGTTCCTATAGCGCTGCCTTAGACCGACTCTGGAGGAGGAGTTCGAGTAAGCGAGAGTACCTGCATTTACAGTAGACATAGCATTTTCCTTCAGGCCAGTCCTTTATTCATAATTTAAAAAATCTGTTTGAATGTCCGCTGCCATATCTTGTCCTTTTAACAGTTAAGGGTTTTCCGTGCCCTAGTCATCTGTCAGGTGCGTCTGTCTTCTCTGTGATCACACGTTTCAGTCCTTTCAGTATAAAAGTCTTCTCTACTGACTGACTCACTCATAACGAGTCTTTGCCGCCATCTAATGGAGAAATAATGTATGTGACTTCTGTTGCCGTTTATGGTCAGGGACTATTTGTTTCAGCGGAAGGAAGGCTTTTAGTGATTTTACTTCATGAAAGTTGCATTGATGCATGTTTTTCGGCTTTAATATTTGTATTGTGTGGTAACCGTTTTATTAAAGCAATAAGGTACGAGAGGCTAGAATAAGTCACGTCTGACTCCGCTTCGCGTCATGCCTAACAACACCCTTCAGCCGTGCCTTATTCACCATACAGCCTCTCTTCCTTATTGCTTACATATTCGGAGGATGAAATCCAGCGGGAACTATAAAGTAGCCCCGTGTCACCGGGCTAACTAGCCTATAATCTACACGGTGCTTTAGATCGCGGGGGAAACGCAGACAGCAACAGGTCTGGGGGGAAAATGGTTCCTGGGACAAAGTGTTCTGGGTAATTTCGGTGGAAACGCGGCTTGACATCATCTCACCAATCCTGCGACTCTTACATGGTGATTTGTCTTGAGTTCTGGGTGTCGTTTCCAGACTGGCCTTCAGAAGAGCATCCTTCAGACTCTCCAGCTCGCGGTCCAGACTGCACAACACACAGAAGCACGTCAATCCTGACGCTTCCATGACACACACACACAGCGCTTTACAGCGACTCTCTCTCAATATCCTCATGGTTCATTTATCATTGATAAATTTGTAATAAACTGATTGAACAAATATCATTAAATTAGTGGTTTTAGTGGTTCAAGTGCAACAGAAGTCTTGGACCCCTCTGATGAACACTAAATTATCTAAATAAAATGAGTTAATGCACATTTATGACATTAATGCACTGCAAAAAATGCTTTTCTTACTTAATAATAAATTTGATTTATAGGCGCCATTCTGAGCACTCAAGGTCACCTCACAAAACATAAAACAATACAGCAATAAATCGATCAAATTGACCAACTATAACTATAACCTACTCAGTGTTTTTGTCGTTTCCACTCCAGATATCTAAACATTCTTTAATCAAGATACATTTATTAAATGAGTAAAATACCATATGATATTATGTCTTGTTTTCTGGGAAATTAATCAAAATTAAGGGATTTATTGCTTTAAATTAAATTATCTAAATTAATAATCTAAATGATCTGTCATTGGTGTAAGAAAAATAATCTTGTTTCTGTTTGAATTAAGATTATTTTTCTGATTTTCACTGGCAGATCATTTAGCTTTTTTTAAAGCAATAAATCACTTAATTTTGATTAATTTCCCAGAAAACAAGACATAACATCATATGGTATTTTACTCATCTAGTAAATGCATCTTGATTCAAGAATGTTTAGATATTTGGACTGGAAACAAGACAAAAATACTGAGTAAGAAAAGCATTTTTGTGCCAGCGGTGTGTGTTCACCTCTGTTCTGAGGGTGTGTGTTGTGTGCGGTGTGTGATGATGCAGGTGTGTGTTCACCTCTGTTCTGATGGTGTGGAGGGCGTTCGGCTGGCGAAGCTCCACGCTGATGTTCCTCTGTAGAGTCTGAGCTTGTGCAGGTCACCTGACAAACGGTCCAGAACCGTCTTCTGCTGGTTGATGATGTCCAGGTTATTGGCCAGCGCTGCAAACAGAGCCTCTCTCTCGGGGACGATCAAGTGCCTGCGGGAGAAATCACGAGCGGTGTTCACATCCAAAGCTGCGGGGTATCGCATAAAACATCTGTGAATAAAGCAGCGTTAAACATCTCATGTGTTCAAGAGAACAAAATCATGTTCTCTGGCGTTCGGATGCTGGTGTTCGGGAACACACTCGTGTGTGTGAGACGCTTCTGGAGGGAATCATTCTGATCACACACTTCGACTCCGGCGTTTCAGAAACACCAAACCAACATTAGAGACGCTGCGATGCCATTGGTCCGCTGGTTACTCCAGCTATCCAATCACAGCTGACGCTGAGGCATCAAGGGATTTATTCAGTAAATGTGTTTCCATCAGCAGGTCTTCTTATCGGATAAAAAAAACATATGAGCGCTAGGACTGTCAAAATGGCTGAAAAGCTACATCCGAATTTCTCTCTTAAATATCAGCAAAATTCGAATTTAAAGGCAATGCTTAATGTTAAAGGGAAAGTGCTGTATCGTCTCTATGCCCACAAGAGGGCGCAAGCGAGCGCAAGAGCAAATACCGAATCAAGATAAAATCTAACATATAATTTCCTTAATATACATGCAAGGAAAATTAGGTTACAATAGTGTGTTAAACCGTGTTGGTGCGTCAGTAACCTCAGGAAACACACTTCAACACACAGCGTCATGAACTACATGAACACACAACAGCAAACTGAGGCTGGGCTGTTGCGGTGAAGGATTTTCCCTTGTGGTAACTTTGAGTGGCTCAATAGCGCGAAATGCGGTTTTATCGCCATTTATGTTTGATTTATTCATATTTATTTGTTGCTATATATAAATAAGTGTTACGATGTGGTCAGCATGCACTAAAACGAGTACATTTTCAGTGACCAATGTAACCGAAACTAAACAGCCTCTCTGGGCATTGAAAGGCTTTGAATGAGTCATTCAACGAACATGTTCAAAAACGCTGATTCATTAAAAGATAGTAATGAAACAAGGTGTTAATTATTTGTAACTTTGAGCTCCACTTTTCAAGGCTCAGCTGACCAGCAATGCGTCGCATGGGTAACGCTGAAGCTGATGCGAGTCAATGCGTGACTCTCTGATTTTTGTTTCCCTTGGCTTCCTCGCGCTGTGGATGCTGACCAGCGCTGTCGCTGATGCCATTCATGGTAAATGCCCTTAAACGTTAAAAGGATGACACGACATATTTCGCTTTCCTTGGACACGGCAACCTTTTCACGAATCTATTTGACTTGAACTCAAAGACAGACGCAGGTCATCGCACGCACTCAGTCGATCTCTCTCATTCACTGTCTGTTTAGGCTTAAGTGCAAATCCACGAAGCCCCTGTACAAATCACCATGATAAAAACAGTCTCATTATCATTATTAACTTATTTAACATTCAATACACATGCACGAAGTTCAAAACAAGAAGGGTATTGCCTTATGAAAAGAGAAAACACGCGAATATCGCGGTTGCTGCGGTTCCTAGCGTTCCTCTGCGGTTCCTAGCGTTCCTCTGCGGTTCCTAGCGTTCCTCTGCGGTTCCTAGCGTTCCTCTGCGGTTCCTAGCGTTCCTCTGCGGTTCCTAGCGTTCCTCTGCGGTTCCTAGCGTTCCTCTGCGGTTCCTAGCGTTCCTCTGCGGTTCCTAGCGTTCCTCTGCGGTTCCTAGCGTTCCTCTGCGGTTCCTAGCGTTCCTCTGCGGTTCCTAGCGTTCCTCTGCGGTTCCTAGCGTTCCTCTGCAGTTCCTAGCGTTCCTCTGCGGTTCCTAGCGTTCCTCTGCGGTTCCTAGCGTTCCTCTGCGGTTCCTAGCGTTCCTCTGCGGTTCCTAGCGTTCCTCTGCGGTTCCTAGCGTTCCTCTGCGGTTGGCTTGTCAGTAGCGCGGTACTGCAATATTGCGGTTATCCCGACAGCCTGACATTCAGAAACACTCACTTCTACTCTCTACATCTACATACTGATCATCACAATCACCAGACGAGCGCTTTCTGTTGACAGTGTTTCCAGCTAGGGCTGCACAATTAATCAAATTTCTAATCGCGATTACGCTTATGGATGCCACGATTACGTAATCGTTCAAAGCCGCGATTACAGAAAAAAAAAAAAAAAAAGAAATCCACTCTGCGTGCATTTAGAGCATGTTATGAGAGGCGAATCACAACTACTTCAGAAAACCCAGCACAATAGGAGCTACCAGGCAGTGACGTATGCGTGTACTTGTGTGTACTTGTACCCTTTACTTAACATACAAAAAAGAAATTGTAGGAATATGACAAATACTGATAGACAGTAGGCACTGCGAGGTTAAGCTATTAAACAGCAGTCCCAAACTAGTTTTTGTTAATACAATCTTGGTATGAGCCACAGTCATATAAAAATATACAAAATAACCAGTAAGTGGCATTTTGTTATGGAAACAAACAACAATTAGGCTGCCATGGTGATACACAATACTTAGAAGAACTGGTAAAGAAACATGGAAACTGCTCCTGATAAATAGCAACACACATGACGTACCAATAACGTAATTTATTGGTATTTTCCTTTTATTTCTTCACTTATTATTTTACGACGTTGCATTCTCGTATGTCTTTTGCACTTTAGTGAAGTGATACAGCGCCCTCCGCCGCATTTGCGCGTGCAATTGAAGAGTGCGTGCTACTGCAGTATAGCGGCTGAGAGACAGGAAAGTCAGTTTTTCTGAGGTGACAGAGACTTTGCGCTGCTTGTTGTGTTTGCGCTGCTGCTGGCGCGTCACGCATGGCGACGACGTCACAGATAGGCAGACTGAATCGAGTAACGTTTAACGCTTTTATCATTAAAAGTGCTAAGAAAAAACATCCATATAAAGTCTGATGTGCTTAAATCCAATGCGTTATTTCCTAGTATCGATACAATCGATTCATTACCTTTTAAAACGATGTTAGATCGATATATGTCGTCCGGAAGACCAACTTGCCGAGCACAGATCGATGTAGTTGGATCGTAGGAATATAAATCGATACATCGATGTAGTTGATGAATCGTTACACCCCTAGTAAACATGTATAATAATATGCATATATATATATTCAACGTAAATTGTGATAATCGTAATTAATAATCTCAATTACAATTTCAAGGGAATAATCGGCAATTATGATTTTTGTCATAATCGTGCAGCCCTATTTCCAGCTGACGAAACACACTCAGCTCTGACCGATGTACAGGTTTGGTCAAGTATGTTGTTGCACGGTTTTCGTCAGCAGGCCTTTTCCCATCATTTTTAAAAAATTAGCAACGCAGCCGCACCCGCTGTACTGGATAAGCTATCAAAAACACACCGCGTCAGTTACGTCATCATCATCATCATCATCATCATGTCTTGCGTGACACCAAAAATCCAAATGCACGGTTTTAACTCGACAAATATTCGAAATTCAAATGTTGATTTGACAGCCCTAATGAACGCATAAGTTCAAGAACCTCGCTGTTTCCATCCAGTGTTTTTAAATGTGATATCTCAGAATAGATGTTTGGATTCTCTTCTCAGGAAACACAATAACCCCGTCCGCTCACCTCTGCTTCTTCTTCTGCTCCAGGTGCATCTCCCACTCCACGTCTAAAACACCGTTCACGTCCTCCATGGCGAACTTCACGTACTGGTACAAGCGGCGGATCTCCTGTGACAAAAACACACTTTCAGCACACGTTAATCACACATCTCTAGAGCTGGGACAATCAATCCATGCATCGCGATTCGTGGATTTCTGAGCTTAGTTTTGTAATAGCAGATGTTGCTCTAGGCTAGTTTTTAACAGCAGACGGCGCTCTAGGCTAGTTTGTAACAGCAGATGGCGCTCTAGGCTAGTTTGTAACAGCAGAAGGCGCTCTAGGCTAGTTTTTAACAGCAGACGGCGCTCTAGGCTAGTTTGTAACAGCAGACGGCGCTCTAGGCTAGTTTTTAACAGCAGACGGCGCTCTAGGCTAGTTTGTAACAGCAGATGGCGCTCTAGGCTAGTTTGTAACAGCAGATGGCGCTCTAGGCTAGTTTTTAACAGCAGACGGCGCTCTAGGCTAGTTTGTAACAGCAGATGGCGCTCTAGGCTAGTTTGTAACAGCAGATGGCGCTCTAGGCTCTAGGCTAGTTTGTAACAGCAGATGGCGCTCTAAGCTAGTTTGTAACAGCAGATGGCGCTCTAAGCTAGTTTGTAACAGCAGATGGCGCTCTAAGCTAGTTTGTAACAGCAGATGGCGCTCTAGGCTAGTTTGTAACAGCAGATGGCGCTCTAGGCTCTAGGCTAGTTTGTAACAGCAGATGGCGCTCTAAGCTAGTTTGTAACAGCAGATGGCGCTCTAGGCTAGTTTGTAACAGCAGATGGCGCTCTAAGCTAGTTTGTAACAGCAGATGGCGCTCTAGGCTAGTTTGTAACAGCAGATGGCGCTCTAGGCTAGTTTGTAACAGCAGATGGCGCTCTAGGCTAGTTTGTAACAGCAGATGGCGCTCTAGGCTCTAGGCTAGTTTGTAACAGCAGATGGCGCTCTAAGCAGATGGCGCTCTAGGCTAGTTTGTAACAGCAGATGGCGCTCTAGGCTAGTTTGTAACAGCAGATGGCGCTCTAGGCTCTAGGCTAGTTTGTAACAGCAGATGGCGCTCTAGGCTAGTTTGTAACAGCAGATGGCGCTCTAGGCTCTAGGCTAGTTTGTAACAGCAGATGGCGCTCTAAGCAGATGGCGCTCTAGGCTAGTTTGTAACAGCAGATGGCGCTCTAGGCTAGTTTGTAACAGCAGATGGCGCTCTAGGCTAGTTTGTAACAGCAGATGGCGCTCTAGGCTAGTTTGTAACAGCAGATGGCGCTCTAGGCTAGTTTGTAACAGCAGACGGCGCTCTAGGCTCTAGGCTAGTTTGTAACAGCAGATGGCGCTCTAGGCTCTAGGCTAGTTTGTAACAGCAGACGGCGCTCTAGGCTAGTTTGTAACAGCAGATGGTGCTCTAGGCTCTAGGCTAGTTTGTAACAGCAGATGGCGCTCTAAGCTAGTTTGTAACAGCAGATGGCGCTCTAGGCTCTAGGCTAGTTTGTAACAGCAGACGGCGCTCTAGGCTAGTTTGTAACAGCAGATGGCGCTCTAGGCTCTAGGCTAGTTTTTAACAGCAGACGGCGCTCTAGGCTAGTTTGTAACAGCAGATGGCGCTCTAGGCTCTAGGCTAGTTTGTAACAGCAGACGACGCTCTAGGCTAGTTTGTAACAGCAGATGGCGCTCTAGGCTCTAGGCTAGTTTGTAACAGCAGATGGCGCTCTAGGCTAGTTTGTAACAGCAGATGGCGCTCTAGGCTCTAGGCTAGTTTGTAACAGCAGATGGCGCTCTAGGCTAGTTTGTAACAGCAGATGGCGCTCTAGGCTAGTTTGTAACAGCAGATGGCGCTCTAGGCTAGTTTGTAACAGCAGATGGCGCTCTAGGCTAGTTTGTAACAGCAGATGGCGCTCTAGGCTAGTTTGTAACAGCAGATGGCGCTCTAGGCTCTAGGCTAGTTTGTAACAGCAGATGGCGCTCTAAGCAGATGGCGCTCTAGGCTAGTTTGTAACAGCAGATGGCGCTCTAGGCTAGTTTGTAACAGCAGATGGCGCTCTAGGCTAGTTTGTAACAGCAGATGGCGCTCTAGGCTAGTTTGTAACAGCAGATGGCGCTCTAGGCTCTAGGCTAGTTTGTCAGCAGATGGCGCTCTAAGCAGATGGCGCTCTAGGCTAGTTTGTAACAGCAGATGGCGCTCTAGGCTAGTTTGTAACAGCAGATGGCGCTCTAAGCAGATGGCGCTCTAGGCTAGTTTGTAACAGCAGATGGCGCTCTAGGCTAGTTTGTAACAGCAGATGGCGCTCTAGGCTCTAGGCTAGTTTGTAACAGCAGATGGCGCTCTAGGCTAGTTTGTAACAGCAGATGGCGCTCTAAGCAGATGGCGCTCTAGGCTAGTTTGTAACAGCAGATGGCGCTCTAGGCTAGTTTGTAACAGCAGATGGCGCTCTAAGCAGATGGCGCTCTAGGCTAGTTTGTAACAGCAGATGGCGCTCTAGGCTAGTTTGTAACAGCAGATGGCGCTCTAGGCTAGTTTGTAACAGCAGATGGCGCTCTAGGCTCTAGGCTAGTTTGTAACAGCAGATGGCGCTCTAAGCAGATGGCGCTCTAGGCTAGTTTGTAACAGCAGATGGCGCTCTAGGCTAGTTTGTAACAGCAGATGGCGCTCTAGGCTAGTTTGTAACAGCAGATGGCGCTCTAGGCTAGTTTGTAACAGCAGATGGCGCTCTAGGCTAGTTTGTAACAGCAGACGGCGCTCTAGGCTCTAGGCTAGTTTGTAACAGCAGATGGCGCTCTAGGCTAGTTTGTAACAGCAGACGGCGCTCTAGGCTAGTTTGTAACAGCAGATGGTGCTCTAGGCTCTAGGCTAGTTTGTAACAGCAGATGGCGCTCTAAGCTAGTTTGTAACAGCAGATGGCGCTCTAGGCTCTAGGCTAGTTTGTAACAGCAGACGGCGCTCTAGGCTAGTTTGTAACAGCAGATGGCGCTCTAGGCTCTAGGCTAGTTTTTAACAGCAGACGGCGCTCTAGGCTAGTTTGTAACAGCAGATGGCGCTCTAGGCTCTAGGCTAGTTTGTAACAGCAGACGACGCTCTAGGCTAGTTTGTAACAGCAGATGGCGCTCTAGGCTCTAGGCTAGTTTGTAACAGCAGATGGCGCTCTAGGCTAGTTTGTAACAGCAGATGGCGCTCTAGGCTCTAGGCTAGTTTGTAACAGCAGATGGCGCTCTAGGCTAGTTTGTAACAGCAGATGGCGCTCTAAGCAGATGGCGCTCTAGGCTAGTTTGTAACAGCAGATGGCGCTCTAGGCTAGTTTGTAACAGCAGATGGCGCTCTAGGCTAGTTTGTAACAGCAGATGGCGCTCTAGGCTAGTTTGTAACAGCAGACGGCGCTCTAGGCTCTAGGCTAGTTTGTAACAGCAGATGGCGCTCTAGGCTAGTTTGTAACAGCAGATGGCGCTCTAGGCTAGTTTGTAACAGCAGATGGCGCTCTAGGCTCTAGGCTAGTTTGTAACAGCAGATGGCGCTCTAGGCTCTAGGCTAGTTTGTAACAGCAGATGGCGCTCTAGGCTCTAGGCTAGTTTGTAACAGCAGATGGCGCTCTAAGCAGATGGCGCTCTAGGCTAGTTTGTAACAGCAGATGGCGCTCTAGGCTAGTTTGTAACAGCAGATGGCGCTCTAGGCTAGTTTGTAACAGCAGATGGCGCTCTAGGCTAGTTTGTAACAGCAGACGGCGCTCTAGGCTAGTTTGTAACAGCAGATGGCGCTCTAGGCTAGTTTGTAACAGCAGATGGCGCTCTAGGCTCTAGGCTAGTTTGTAACAGCAGATGGCGCTCTAGGCTCTAGGCTAGTTTGTAACAGCAGATGGCGCTCTAGGCTCTAGGCTAGTTTGTAACAGCAGATGGCGCTCTAAGCAGATGGCGCTCTAGGCTAGTTTGTAACAGCAGATGGCGCTCTAGGCTAGTTTGTAACAGCAGATGGCGCTCTAGGCTAGTTTGTAACAGCAGATGGCGCTCTAGGCTAGTTTGTAACAGCAGACGGCGCTCTAGGCTAGTTTGTAACAGCAGACGGCACTCTAGGCTAGTTTTTAACTAAGCTCAGAATCGATTCGAGAGAGAATCGCGATGCATTCGTCCTCAAACGTGTGTGTGTGTGTGTGTGTGAGGAGACCTTGAGCTGCTCCTCGCGCCGCGGGTCCAGGGGTTTCTTGTAGAGAAGCTGGAGATAGTCTTTGTCTCGGTTGAGATCGCTTTGAGCTCGCGCCTCCTCGGCTCCAGCGAAACCCTCCAGCAAGCTAGTCTTTAGCGCGCTAATGTCCCCGTGAAGAGACTGCGTACAACAGATCAACACGGTCAATCACACAACACACACCTACTGTGACATCTACAGTTCATCATCATCCACCTTATTCCTGCGCCCCATGATGCTTTGCACGAATTATGGGTGTAACTTCCGTTAAGCTGTAAACAATCAGTGAGAGGCTCGCTCTATGAACGCAATAATACGTTAAAAAAAAGTAACATATTATGTAACATATAAAAGTTGCCTTCATTAACTTGTTTGTATTTGCCTGTGAAAACAAACCTGGAAAGAGACGCGGATTTGAGGAGAAAAACGAGAGATTCTTCGTGCATAAATCAAGACTAAGAAAATCTCCTTTTTGTGGTCCGAAAACGAAAGCAGGGCATACCGCATCAGAACAACGCCAGGGTGAGTAAATGATGTAACTGTGACTTTAGGGTGCGCTGTCCCTTTAAGTGTGTGTTGTACCTCCGTGGTTTCTTTGATCTCCAGTGTGAAGGCGTGGAAGTTCTCCGAGTCTTTCCTCAGGTCTCTCATGTCGTCTGTGCTTCCCACCCGGAAATCAGCATTCCTGCAGCGGCTCTTCAGATCGTCCAGCTCCTTCTGAAAGTGAGCGATCTGAGCAGAGAACAGGGCAGCGTCAACACGACCGGCCAATCAGACGTGAGCATGTGAACATGTGATGACTGACTCTACCTCCTCCATTATTCCCGTCATGACGGGGTCCGACTCCTTCTTCTGCTGAAGCTGTTTCTCCAGGGCTTTCACAGACACAGCCTGCCATGCAAACACACACCGGTCAGATCAGTCTACATGACGACACAAGATCGGGAGCCAATAAAATGTCTCCACAATCTTCTTTCACAGACAGATGTTAGTGTCGTGCTGCAGAGCTCAGTCTATGGCTGGTGTTTGATTATCATCTCTATCATGGTTCTGCTTGCACGGCACTGATGTTCTCCGTCATCACGAAAGTTTATTATTTTTATGCTTTTTAAAGCATTGCCAGTGCAGAAACACAGGCTGTTGCCATGCAGTCACTACGGTGTTCTGAGTGAACGTGACATCGCATGTGTAACAGTATATTGGATCCGTGCATCATGTCTTAAAGTGACAGTAGCCTAATAATCCTGCTGCTGTCTGTGTCATTACTGTTAATCAAACTACAAAAGACAGAAAATCACTCACGGCTCTTGACTGAATGACTTTTGTGGCTTTAATAACAATCAGCCTAATAAACCTGCTGCCAAATTATGAGATGATATTAAAAACCACCAGCCACAGTGACTGAACGTCAAGGCCTGTTTGGTGCTGTACTTGCGCAGGAGTGGCGACTGAGGCTGGTTTCTGCAGAGAGGCTGGAGGAGCGGCGCTGCGGGACATCGCTGAAACACAACAACAACATCATCATCATCATCATCATCATCATCATCATCATCGGGTAAAAAATATAGATTTCTCGATTTTAATCGATTCTCATTTTTACGAGCCGATATCGATTCTTAAATCCCAAGAATCGATTAGTCCTCCTGTTCTCAGCTGATGAATGAATGGAACACTGTAGCGCATCCCATCCAATAATCTTTGTGCTTTGTTACTATTGATATGAAACAAAGTCTCAGATTTCAAATTACGTCCATTTTCTTACGAAATTCAAAAACATAAACAGTTTTGTCACTGTGGCGTGAGATCGCTCTGGCTCAGCTCTAGAGAAGCACATGACCTTCTCTTCCGCCTTAATAACACCAGTTACAGCGCGAGATAAACATGAATGAGCTTCTGAAAGTGTGTTAAAAGATGGAGTACAACTTATCGAAGTCCGTATCATGTGACATGGAGTCGCCCAATCAGTGTTTCAACTGTGGAAAGACGTCAGTAAAACAGCTTGTAAACGATGTCATGTAACGTCACATTTTCCTCAGAAAAACCATGTGACCATAAACTCGTCAGTCAGCGAGAACAATTAACTCTAGAGAGGAGCATTCTGCTAAATATATGCACCATATTACATATTCATTATAATGTTCTTACATATTTAATGCATGTTTGAATAAATCTGGCAGGTTTTTATGACAGCCACCATTTAAATGTTTATATTTCATATAAGTTTATTATTATAAAAATAAATAAAAGTGTAATTTGAGTGTTTGTATACAAATCAGTTAATTTTTACCTTCAGTATTACAGTGGGCTAATGAAGCCTATAGGCTACCACTGACTCCCATAGTTTACAGCATTAGTGAAGAGATGTGTTTTCCTTGAGGAAATGTGCCATGTGTTGAACCTGATATCCACAATAATCAATATTGAATTCGAAATCGAATCGAATTGTGAAATTTGTGTCAATACCCAGCCCTAATCATCATCATATTCTGATTTAATGGCTCCAGGTGCCTCATTTATAAAGACATTCACAGTGAACCAACATGTGAAAGTATGACAAGTTCGTTTAAAAGGATTAGGGTTAGGGTTAGTTAACAGCTTTATTAACAGCTTTATTAACAGTTTACCTTAAATTCAAGCACAAAGTGCATCATATCCAGCTCAAGAGAATGTAAATCATCTGTTTTCTATGTGAATATACAGTAAAGTGTAATTTATTCCTGTGATCAAAGCTGAATTTACAGCATCATTACTCCAGTCTTCAGTGTCACATGATCCTTCACAAATCACTCTAATATGATGATTTGCATTCCCATTCAAAAGTTAATAATTAAAAAAGAAAATGAATACTTTTATTCAGCAAGGATGCATCAATTGATCAACAGTAGAGACATTGATAATGTAACAAAAGATTATATTTCATGTTGTTGGACTTTCTATTCATCAAAGAATCCTGACAAATGTATCAGATTCCACAAAAATGTGTCTGTTTTCAACACTGATAATAATCATAAATGCTTCTTGAGCATCAAATCCTCATATTAGAGTGATTTGTGAAGGATCATGTGACACTGAAGACTGGAGTAATGATGCTGAAATGCAGCTTTGATCACAGGAATGAGTTATAGTTCACTATATAGTAAACTATTATTCTAAAGTGTAATAATATTTCACAATATTACTGTATTTTTCATCGATTTAATCATTTACAGATACATATTTTCCAGGAAATCATATACATTAATTTCAGTGACAATTATCACAAAGCAAGTGCTCATTTGTTTATATAATATTAATAATGCATACTGTGCATGTCTATTTATCATTGCATTTTAATAAACAATATCAGATTATTTTAATTTCTGGTATATGTGAGCACGGAAAGCTTGAACATGCTCTTCACATTGCACATTTATTTTTTAAATATTTTACTATTTATGTCCTAATTTATTACTAATTATTGCACTGTTTTTATTCTTGCATTGTCATAGGGTTCATACAGATACTGTAAAAAGAAATTCCAGGACTTTCAAGGACTTTAAGCACTACTTTTTTGGTTTTCAAGGACTACAATCAGAGATCACACTCATCAAACAATATCTTTAGGATTTTAAGGATTTTTAAAACTAAAATCACAGATGTAAGGCATCCAAAATACAACTTGCAACGCATTTAATAATATATTAAATACAAAGTTTATAATGGCTATTATTGTCCAATAAATAATATTTCACATTATAATGTTAGTGTACTTTGTATGGAGAAAAGGTCTGATGGGGGTTTATCAGACGGACTGCAGTGTTAATATTACGTGAAAAGATTGTATTTGTGTTTGATGTAGATTGTATATATATTATATTTAAATAATTAAAGCACTTTTCAAGTACCTCTTCATAAATATGGCTGTTTTCAAGGGTTTTCCAGGATCTTAAATATCAAAAAGTCAAATTCCAGTACTTTATGCAGCTTGTACGAACCCTGTTGTACTTAGTTTCATTCCTTCATGTAAAAATGTGTCTGGAATGACAGTAAAAGACCCTTGAACATCAGTTTGTGTCTTCATAAATCCTGATGTGTCTCTCACTTTTGACGTAGGATGAAATCCACTGATTTAAAGCCGATCATACTTGCGTTTTATAAACGAGGAGCTGGGAATGTGAGTGTGTACCTGCAGGAACGGTTGGTTTCAGCGCAGGTCCCGTCGGACCGATGACCTCCACGGCTGTGGGTTTGGGTGTCGAGGTCAAAGAGAACGGCTGGGCAGGGGTCGGGACCGACGTCATGGTGTCCACCGCCGAAAACCTGCCGCAAAACACGTCAAATGTTCATTTAATCATTCAGGATTATCCAGGAAATTAAATATTGAGATCAGGCCAAGCGGCAACCTTCAGTCTCTCTCTCGAAACCAACACTGAAGTGTCTTAACCTGCAGTACATCCACTGGCCACTAGAGGCCGGCTGCAGAAGAGGGTCATTACCCATAATCCCTCATGTTAAAATGCCCAACTTTACAGCAGAAAAACACATGTTTACAGTCTGGTGCAAAAAGTGGTTTTGGTCTATATTTCTAATTCTGCCCTTCATGACGACTGTGAGGGGGGTGAATAACTGTGTTTAAATTATATTAAGCCTTAAAGTTGTGCATAATTAAGGGTGTGGCCACTTGAGTGACAGGTGGATTGCCGCTGATGTCACTACTAGCCGTTTGTCTGCTGTCTGTTAGCGTCACGTCACCTCAGCTAATCCGCCTCGCTGCACGTTCGTTTATCCGGGGGTGAGCACGGCCAAGATGGCGACGGCCGGCTCCGCCCACTTTGGGCTTCAGAAATGCTCTTCTGAAACACTACGGGTGACGTCACACACACTACGAACATACTTTATGGATCAGGCACTCACCTGTCGGTGAGGTTCATCCTGACGGCAGGCGTTGCAGGCTCCGCCGGGGCTTTGGGGCCGCTGATGATGGGAGAAACAGCGGGAAGATGCTGAGGTGGAGCGGAGGAAGAGAAGGAGAAGGCAGAAGCATCGGAGGAGGAGGAGGGGGGTTTGGGAGCAGTAAAGGAGAAACCAGCCGAGGAGGAGCCGAGAGAGAAGCCTGAGGGAGCAGCGGATCCCAGAGGAGGAAGAGAGAACGAGAAACCTGAGGAGGTCGGATAAGGGGGCGGAGCTGAGGAGGCTGGGGGCGGGGCTGTGAAAGATGATGAGGCAGCTGGGGGCGGGGCTGTGAAGGATGATGAGGCTGTGGGCGGGGCTGTGAAGGATGATGAGGCTGGGGGTGGGGCTGTGAAAGATGATGAGGCTGGGGGTGGGGCTGTGAAGGCTGGGGGCGGGGCTGTGAAGGATGATGAGGCTGGGGGCGGGGCTGTGAAAGATGATGAGGCTGGGGGCGGGGCTGTGAAGGCTGGGGGCGGGGCAGTGAAGGATGAGACTGGGGCTGTAAATGCTGGGGGAGGGGCTGTGAATGATAATGAGGCTGGGGGCGGGGCTGTGAAGGCTGGGGGCAGGGCTGTGCCAGGAGGTGCGGAGAACGATGGGAAGATGGAGGATGGTGCAGAAACGGGAGCAGCAGAGGAAACCGACTCTGAAACAAAAGATTTAAAAGAGATTTAAAGTGTTACAACTGAAATAAATCAATCAACATTAGGGCTGTCAAATAAAATTTTTAATTTTGAATATTCAAAGTTGTTAATATGAAAAATGACGGGAAAAGGCCCTTCCTGCTGACGAAAAAAAAAGATCAAGATGAGCGTCTGGTGTTTTTGACCAACAATATGTAGATGTAGTGAGTGGAAGTGGATTGTTTTCCATTTAAAAATTCGACTTTAGCTTTTCAGCCATTTTGACAGCCCTAATCAACATCAGAGCAGCCTATAGGTTAGATTCAGAGCTCAGTAAAGGCCCTGATATACTTCAAACGAAATCAAAGAACGAACTGGTGTGAAGTCATTCAGAACAAAATCAGGCCAAGACGAAGTTTGGAAAAGTTCGCTCCAGCTGGGAAACACCTCTGAACTACTATCGAGCGCAACAGTCGGTTCTGGAAGTGAAAACTCCATTCATTTTCTCCAAGTCGACGGCCCTACTGTGAGCTACGACGACGTCAATCGACGGAATGCGCTTTTGTTCAAGTCATCAGCCTGCTTTGTTTTAACTTCTGTTTAAGATAATCATGTTTAACACCTGATTTCATGGTGAAAAACTACATTACCCATGAGGCTGTACAAAAATTCCACCAATCAGAGCATTTCTGCGAGCAAATCCAGCTTGAAACTGAGTGTAATAGAGATAATCAGCTATGCTGCAAAACATACTTTATTTTCTTATTCTTATTTTATACATTTATGTATACATTATAATTTTGCAATGCACTTAAAATCTGTTGCTTCTACTGAAAAAATAAACAACATTAAATGATTGGTTATAGTTTGTGTCCGATTTTTTAAAACTTTTTAGTTTGAAATCAAAGTTTGTAATGTGATTCTCCTTAAATTATGATTTAACGAAGCTAAAAGCTATATCGCTAATTCTGCCCTTCATGACGACTGTGAGGAGGTGAATAACTCTGTTTAAATTATATTGAGCCTTAAAGTTCTGCATAATTAAGGGTGTGGCCACTTAGAGTGACAGGTGGATTGCTGCTGATGTCACTACTAGCTGTTTGTCTGCTAGCGTTAGCGTCATGTCACCTCAGCTAATCCGCCTCGCTAGACATGTTCGTTTATCCGGGAGTGACGCGCGGCCAAGATGGCGACGGCCGGCTCCGCCCACTTTGGGCTTCAGAAGCACTCTTCAGAAACACTACAGGTGACGTCACTGACACTATGAACATATTTTTACACAGTCTATGATATTTAAATGTGGACTTCGTCAGGATATCGCAGCAAAGGTATTTCACTCAAGCTTTACCCCTAAGTGAAGAACGAGAAAGCTTTGTCGTGAGTATATCAGGCCTTCAGCGAGTGGTGTGTCTGAGGTCTTACGGGCGGCAGGCACTCTCTCTCCGTCCTCGGGCAGCGGGGTCGCAGATACGCTCAGCTGTTTCGCCTCGGCGTTCAGGTTCAGTAAAGAGAACGGACACAGAACTCCATCTGTAGACAGCAGCATCAGCGTCGGTGCCGGAGGCAAACGCTTCTCATCCGCTGAGGACCACAGGAACAAAACATTTTACAACAGACAAACCAGAACCTGGTTATAGGGGTTCTATAGGGGCTACGCTATACACTATAGGGGCTACACACTATACACTATAGGGGCTACACTATACACTATAGGGGCTATAGGGGCTACACTATACACTATAGGGGCTACACACTATACACTATAGGGGCTACACTATACACTATAGGGGCTACACTATACACTATAGGGGCTACACACTATACACTATAGGGGCTACACACTATACACTATAGGGGCTACACACTATACACTATAGGGGCTACACTATGCACTATAGGGGCTATAGGGGCTACACACTATAGGGGCTACACACTATAGGGGCTACGCTATACACTATAGGGGCTACACTATACACTATAGAGGCTTTCGCACTGGATAGTTCTAGGAACGAGCCACCAGGATGTTTCTCAGAGAACTAATGGTTCCCTTAGGAACGTTTCCTGGTTGCGTTCGCAGCGCCAGTAGGGACTCTGAAGTGACGAAGGACACGCATGTTGTTGAGACTTTTATTTTGACGGCGCTGAGAACACAGTGCTCGCATTCTCCGTGTTCATTAGTGTACGATCAGTCTAACAGTCCAATACGTTATTATAGAGAACTGTTATACACTGAAAGTAGACAGTGATGAAGAGTTATTAGCGTATGTGTGTGTTTGATGCCCAGTGTTGCTGAGCAGAAACACATAATCATGTTTCTCTTGGTCTCCTCAAAGTTGTGTTGGGTTTTCTCCTCAGCGTAAAGATAAAGGCTGAGAGCTCCATCTATCTCTGTTTTACATGTTCGTAGAGTTAGTTTCTGGAGTAAATATATAGGCTATAATCTGTGTGTTTACACAGCCTTTATAATAATGGCGTGTGCTGGTGTTTCGCGTGCGTTCGGCCAATCAGAGAACACTAACGTCACTGTAGTTCCTATAGCGCTGGTTTAGACCGACTCTGGAGTAGGAGATAATTAGTTCCTCCAAAAGTGCAAATAGTCCGCCAATAGTTCTAGGAACGATGAGAAGTTCCTCCAGTGCAAAAGCCCCTTAATGTTTAAAACCAGGGGTGGGAATCTTTTGGAATCCCACAATTCGATTCAAAATCGAGAATCAAATTTCAATTCGATATATGCGTAGATTTAAAATCCATGATCAAATCTATGCATATGTCGAATTGAAATTTGATTCAAAATCAGGAATCGAACAGCAGAGACTGTTAGTCCCAGTCGAGCGGGAATTATACACGCCTCATAACTGCGTTAATTTAATCTATTATATAGATTTTTTACCCCAGCCCCATTTAAAACCCCAGTTGATCAACAGTTGATGAAAAGCTAATTCATTAAACTGAAAGTAACATTAGAATAAACAAATGTGGCTGCACAATTAATGTTATTTTGCAAATAAAAAGAATAGTTAAACAGTGTGTGCATTTCCTGGTTTGTGTCGATATTTCTCATTCTGACCCATTGAAGATAATCTGTATGTGCATACTTCCCCTCTTATGCACCATTAAACGAAATAAAACTGGGTTACACTTTATTTTAAAGTCTCATTGTTACAGTGTAATTATATATTTAAGTACTGAATAATATTAAGCAACTACATGTACTCACTATAGGGTTAGGGTAGGATTGGGGTTTGGTTGAGGGTTAGTTGCATGTAATTATGCATAATTTACTGTTATTACGATAGTAAGTACATGTAACATCTGTAACAAGGACACTGTAAAATAAAGTATAACCTCAAAATGAAATGGCGATCATGACCGTGAGATCAAAGGCATGAAGAGCGGCTCTGCATGTTTTGAGAGTGGTTTGGGTCACAGTAAATGTCTCTCCAACTCGTGCATTTCGGAGCGCAAACACAGAAAAACACGTCATGCAAGTCGACGGGCATCAATCCCAGGAGCCCTTACACAGCTGTATGTCCTCCTGGCTGGTGTAGTCGATGGCCACGCCCACAGGGAGTGTGTCCTCGTTGTTCTCGGTGACGGGAAGCTCCGCTCGGCTGGCGTCTTCCAGCAACCACAGCTCCCAGTTCACCTGCACATCACATCAAAAAAATGGGAAAAAGCACATCTTGTGTTTTTTGCCTCATGTTTGCATGGCAACAGGGGGACTTTAAGTTATGACAGTTTAATAAGCCGTCTTTTGGGGTGTGTGTTTACCTTGTCCTCTTGTTTGGCGATGATGCTAACTTCAATAGCAGCGGCGGACGCGGCCAACACCAGATCCCTGCGCAGGACAAATCAGTTTCATTCATTTATTCATCGACTCCAGTGACGTGTGTGACATAACTGATGTGTGTGTGTAACACAGCTCGTGTGTGAGCCCAGCCTCACCAGTCCTCGATGTGGCACAGGTAGTAGTGATGCTGCCTCTCGGTGCAGGTGCCGTACACCAGATCATTGAAGTTCAGATAGCGCTCGCCCCTCTTCTCGTCCTTTTTCTGACACACACACACACACACACGTTCGCATGGTCATTTCTAGGGGTGTGCATTGCAATATTGACAAAAAATTATATCTCCATATTTTCTGTGATTTTAATCGCTAAACGAGTGTTTCTTGCTCTGGTACCTTTGCAGGTTTAGGACTGTCGTGAACAGCTGACTCTTCATGTTTATGATATTCTTCATATTCTATATGGTGCTCAGTTTACAGCAGTGACAGAAATCATCTTTTCCAATAAGATTAAATTGATTTTTTTTACCTTTAATGGGCATTTTTTCCTTTATAAAGCTACTTTTTAACCTAATTAAATGCATGCATCACTTTTTGCTGTCAAATTCTTACATTAACTCAAATTCTATTAGAATAAGACGACACAAAAGGGCTGTTAACGATCAAATGAAATCAGTATCAGCTAAACTGATCTTTGCAATGGAAACACAGAAGCTGCATCTGAAGTTTAGATGCTTTCACACAGACGGCTTATTGCAGATCAGAGGGACATCAATGTGTTTAACCTGCTCTTACACATGCAGAAATAATGTTTTGTTTAAAAAATAAGCATATACATAACATGTTGAATATTAATATAAACCGCCAGTAGGTGGCAGCAGCAAGTTACCGTAAACGAGCGAGTCATTGAGATTCAACCGATTCATTCAAACGGCTGATTCATTCATTTGTCTTGTCTTAACGAGCGAGTCATTGAATCATTCGTTCAAACGATTCGTTCATTCAGTAAGCAAACACCATCATGTGTCGCTCAGAGACACAAACCAGTCCTGTGTCTTTGATTGAAACTATTTTCGTTGGCGAAATGGAGCAAAAACAGGCGATACTGTGTCTAAAAATAAGTCACTTAATATTAACTTTGTTTATTGAACTGTTGTATAAAATCAGTATCACATTTGTAATCATGCTGATAAAACAGCACTCTTCATGTGATATTGATTAACTATATTAAATGATATAAATATAAACAGAGGTATTTTTCCCATTATCTTGAATATTGAATATTTAATGAACTAAATCACGCAGAGAAAGCGTGCACTAGTCTACATCACGTACCGTATGTGTGCTCTGGAAAGATGTGCTTTTGTAGAGTTAGGGACAAACTCAGATAATGTCAGATCGCACATCGTTAAAGGAGGAGGTCACTTTCAAATGTAAATAAGCCCATGATTTACTCTTCATCAACTCATCCTAGGTGTACATGACACTCTTCTATCAGGCGAACACAGAGTTATATTAATAAATGTCTTGGCTCTTCCCAGCTTTATAATGGCACTGAATTGCAACCAACAGACTGAAGCTCAAAAACGTGCATCCATCCGTCATAAACGAGCTCCACAGGCTCCGGGGGTTAATGAAGGCCGAAGTGAAGCGGTGAGTTCGTGTAAGAAAAATACTCATATTTAAACCGTTATAAAGTAAAATAACCAGCTTCCGGCCAAACGAACACACGGATTCCACTTAAGTCTAAAGCACAACTTATGCGAGTAATGCTGATATTTACGCTACGCTTCAAACTGTTGGTTGCAATTCAGTGCCATTATAAAGCTGGGAAGAGCCAGGACATTTATTAATATAACTCTGTGTTCGCCTGAAAGAAGAGTGTCATGTACACCTAGGATGAGTTGATGAAGAGTAAATCATGGGCTAATTTTCATTTGAAAGGGAACTCCTCCTTTAAAACAACAATCCCGATGTTATCGCAGACGATTATATCGCACACCCCATGCCGTGTCTGAAAGCTGCTGCAGTGTGTGTGTGTGTGTGTGTGTGAGAGAGAGAGAGTAACTCACGGGTAACGACACCACCACGAGCTCGGGCGGCGTCTCCAGAGAGCCGTCAGCCGCTGCGTACGCCACCGCGAAGTTAAACGTGCTCAGCCACAGCACGTCCAGCACTGCCACACACAGGGAGAGGAGATGAGCGAAGATCAGGGAGAGGAGATGAGCGAAGATCAGGGAGAGGAGATGAGCGAAGATCAGGGAGAGGAGATGAGCGACACACAGGGAGAGGAGATGAGCGACACACAGGGAGAGGAGAGGAGCGAAGATCGGGGAGAGGAGATGAGCGACACACAGGGAGAGGAGATGAGCGAAGATCAGGGAGAGGAGATGAGCGAAGATCAGGGAGAGGAGATGAGCGACACACAGGGAGAGGAGATGAGGAGATCAGGGAGAGGAGATGAGCGAAGATCAGGGAGAGGAGATGAGCGACACACAGGGAGAGGAGATGAGCGACACACAGGGAGAGGAGATGAGCGAAGATCAGGGAGAGGAGATGAGGAGATCAGGGAGAGGAGATGAGCGACACACAGGGAGAGGAGATGAGCGAAGATCAGGGAGAGGAGATGAGCGAAGATCAGGGAGAGGAGATGAGCGAAGATCAGGGAGAGGAGATGAGCGAAGATCGGGGAGAGGAGATGAGCGAAGATCGGGGAGAGGAGATGAGCGAAGATCAGGGAGAGGAGATGAGCGAAGATCAGGGAGAGGAGATGAGCGAAGATCGGGGAGAGGAGATGAGCGAAGATCAGGGAGAGGAGATGAGCGACACACAGGGAGAGGAGATGAGGAGATCAGGGAGAGGAGATGAGCGAAGATCAGGGAGAGGAGATGAGCGACACACAGGGAGAGGAGATGAGCGACACACAGGGAGAGGAGATGAGCGAAGATCAGGGAGAGGAGATGAGGAGATCAGGGAGAGGAGATGAGCGACACACAGGGAGAGGAGATGAGCGAAGATCAGGGAGAGGAGATGAGCGAAGATCAGGGAGAGGAGATGAGCGAAGATCAGGGAGAGGAGATGAGCGAAGATCAGGGAGAGGAGATGAGCGAAGATCAGGGAGAGGAGATGAGCGACACACAGGGAGAGGAGATGAGCGAAGATCAGGGAGAGGAGATGAGCGAAGATCAGGGAGAGGAGATGAGGAGATCAGGGAGAGGAGATGAGCGACACACAGGGAGAGGAGATGAGCGAAGATCAGGGAGAGGAGATGAGCGAAGATCAGGGAGAGGAGATGAGCGAAGATCAGGGAGAGGAGATGAGCGAAGATCGGGGAGAGGAGATGAGCGAAGATCGGGGAGAGGAGATGAGCGAAGATCGGGGAGAGGAGATGAGCGAAGATCAGGGAGAGGAGATGAGCGAAGATCAGGGAGAGGAGATGAGCGAAGATCAGGGAGAGGAGATGAGCGAAGATCAGGGAGAGGAGATGAGCGAAGATCAGGGAGAGGAGATGAGCGAAGATCAGGGAGAGGAGATGAGGAGATCAGGGAGAGGAGATGAGGAGATCAGGGAGAGGAGATGAGGAGATCAGGGAGAGGAGATGAGCGAAGATCAGGGAGAGGAGATGAGCGACACACAGGGAGAGGAGATGAGCGAAGATCAGGGAGAGGAGATGAGCGAAGATCAGGGAGAGGAGATGAGCGAAGATCAGGGAGAGGAGATGAGCGAAGATCAGGGAGAGGAGATGAGCGAAGATCAGGGAGAGGAGATGAGCGAAGATCAGGGAGAGGAGATGAGCGAAGATCAGGGAGAGGAGATGAGCGAAGATCAGGGAGAGGAGATGAGCGAAGATCAGGGAGAGGAGATGAGGAGATCAGGGAGAGGAGATGAGCGAAGATCAGGGAGAGGAGATGAGCGACACACAGGGAGAGGAGATGAGCGAAGATCAGGGAGAGGAGATGAGCGAAGATCAGGGAGAGGAGATGAGCGAAGATCAGGGAGAGGAGATGAGCGACACACAGGGAGAGGAGATGAGCGAAGATCAGGGAGAGGAGATGAGCGACACACAGGGAGAGGAGATGAGCGAAGATCAGGGAGAGGAGATGAGCGAAGATCAGGGAGAGGAGATGAGCGAAGATCAGGGAGAGGAGATGAGCGAAGATCAGGGAGAGGAGATGAGCGAAGATCAGGGAGAGGAGATGAGCGAAGATCAGGGAGAGGAGATGAGCGAAGATCAGGGAGAGGAGATGAGCGAAGATCGGGGAGAGGAGATGAGCGAAGATCAGGGAGAGGAGATGAGCGAAGATCAGGGAGAGGAGATGAGCGAAGATCAGGGAGAGGAGATGAGCGAAGATCGGGGAGAGGAGATGAGCGAAGATCGGGGAGAGGAGATGAGCGAAGATCAGGGAGAGGAGATGAGCGAAGATCAGGGAAGATCAGGGAGAGGAGATGAGCGAAGATCGGGGAGAGGAGATGAGCGAAGATCAGGGAGAGGAGATGAGCGAAGATCAGGGAAGATCAGGGAGAGGAGATGAGCGAAGATCGGGGAGAGGAGATGAGCGAAGATCAGGGAGAGGAGATGAGCGAAGATCAGGGAGAGGAGATGAGCGAAGATCAGGGAAGATCAGGGAGAGGAGATGAGCGAAGATCAGGGAGAGGAGATGAGCGAAGATCAGGGAGAGGAGATGAGCGAAGATCAGGGAGAGGAGATGAGCGAAGATCAGGGAGAGGAGATGAGCGAAGATCAGGGAGAGGAGATGAGCGAAGATGAGCGAAGATCAGGGAGAGGAGATGAGCGAAGATCAGGGAGAGGAGATGAGCGAAGATCAGGGAGAGGAGATGAGCGAAGATCAGGGAGAGGAGATGAGCGAAGATCAGGGAAGATCAGGGAGAGGAGATGAGCGAAGATCGGGGAGAGGAGATGAGCGAAGATCAGGGAAGATCAGGGAGAGGAGATGAGCGAAGATCAGGGAGAGGAGATGAGCGAAGATCAGGGAAGATCAGGGAGAGGAGATGAGCGAAGATCAGGGAAGATCAGGGAGAGGAGATGAGGAGATCAGGGAGAGGAGATGAGAAGATCAGGGAGAGGAGATGAGCGAAGATCAGGGAGAGGAGATGAGCGAAGATCAGGGAGAGGAGATGAGCGAAGATCAGGGAGAGGAGATGAGCGAAGATCAGGGAGAGGAGATGAGCGAAGATCAGGGAGAGGAGATGAGCGAAGATCAGGGAGAGGAGATGAGCGAAGATCAGGGAGAGGAGATGAGCGAAGATCAGGGAGAGGAGATGAGCGAAGATCAGGGAGAGGAGATGAGCGAAGATCAGGGAGAGGAGATGAGCGAAGATCAGGGAGAGGAGATGAGCGAAGATCAGGGAGAGGAGATGAGCGAAGATCAGGGAAGATCAGGGAGAGGAGATGAGCGAAGATCAGGGAGAGGAGATGAGCGAAGATCAGGGAGAGGAGATGAGCGAAGATCAGGGAAGATCAGGGAGAGGAGATGAGCGAAGATCGGGGAGAGGAGATGAGCGAAGATCGGGGAGAGGAGATGAGCGAAGATCAGGGAGAGGAGATGAGCGAAGATCAGGGAAGATCAGGGAGAGGAGATGAGCGAAGATCAGGGAGAGGAGATGAGCGAAGATCAGGGAGAGGAGATGAGCGAAGATCAGGGAGTGAAGGATTAGCTATCGTTAATAAATGTGATGCTGTATCAAAACAGCTTGATGATTAATGTTTGAAAATTCACCGACAGGGGGAGGGGGAGGGTGTTGTGAGGTGTAGTGCTCGTGCACGGCTGCACGCGAAGTCAGAGCTGTAGAAGAAGCTGGCTCTAAACCTCACAACACCCTCCCTGTCAGTGATTGGTTGGAACACTATTTGTTTGGGTTTTGAGTGTTGGTGATACCAACTGTTTTTGTGTGCCGATCTCAGAGCCCAAATCATGATGCCCAATATGGAAGGCATCTTCTGCCAAAATTAAACAAATCAATTAAATGATAAAAATGAAAACTAAAACCAGATTAACCGTTTCATTAGAGAAACCTGTATGCAAAATATGTGACAACATTGAGAATGACAGTGCACTCACGGTGACAGTGCATCATCCGTCACATTGAAAAACAAAATGCAATTGGTGATTTCACGTTTCATCTTCATTACAATCTCGACGCAACACTGCCAATATTAAAATGCAAAGGCAAACGTGAAACAGAAACTGCAAATACAGTTTTTACACAGCTCTTTATTAACGCTCACGCAATAGTGACACAATTCAAAGTCAAATCTAAAGTTTAGTTGTCATTTTATTTCCTCTTTTATTTCACAGTTTTAGTTTTCATTTCCAAAGACAACCTGCATGCAAATTCTATGTTAATGAGTGTGTGTGTGTGTGTGTGTGTGTGGGGGGATTATTCAAGTAATGGTGCTACAGACAAGTAATGGACCTAGCCCTCAATCACACAGAATTTGCATACAGGTTAACCTGTCTTTGGAAATGAAAATGAAAACTAAAACTGTTTTCGACGACGTCGCTTTACGGAAGGCGTGTCTGTAGCCCCATTACTGGAATAAGCCCCACCCACTCATTAACATAGAATTTGCATACATAGAAAATGCCTTCCATAGCCCAATGATGTTCACAACATTTTCATTACGCAATCCACACGTGTGGTGTGCTCATACGGTCAGTGCAACATCAGCTGATGTCAGATGCAGGAGGACAGTGAATCTGAGCGGTCGTACCTTTGACGGGATGATCCTGGCTGTAGAAGCTGGGACACGGGATCACCTTTTTAGCCTGTAAGGTCTGAGACACACACACACACACGGCATGACACGAGACATTCACACCAATGATAACCAGAACTATAAATAACTGTGTATGATAACTGTTGATAATCACTCCAGCTCTGTGAGAAGTCCACACCACAGCTAGAACTATTAAAGGGTTCGTACAGACACCGTGAAATGAAACTCCTGGGCCCGTATCCCTAAAGATTCTGAGAATCCTCTCAGAGAGCTCCTAACTTAACCTAAAAATTCCTTGCCAGGAGTTTTAGTTTAGAAGTGATTCCAGAACATTTTCAGTGAACTCTGAGCAAGGAATGGATGGAAAATCCTATCTTAGTGAGGAGGTGTGGTTGACCCCGTTGCTAGGTATGAGTCATCATTTCAAAAGCCGTGATTGGTTGATCCTACAAGTTTGATGAAAATGAACTTTTGGTGATAATGAGCAAAGGATGTACCCTCAAATCAATAAACATAATTATACACTCTAATCTTATGCAGACTGTAATTGTAAATAATATTTCACATTCAAGAAAATATCTGGAAAATGAATAGTAAGCTGTAGGGGTTATAGCCTAACATTAGAATCTAAAATATGTGAAAACTTAAGCTCATTACACCCTGTTCAAATAATGATTCGTGTCTTATTTGCTCATATTAATATCCTAGCTGGCATATTTTGTACTTTCACTCCCATATGGACCCCATTGAAAACAAGATGGCCTATCTCAAGGGGCTGTCCTTAATGAAGTAGAAATTGCAACGTTACAACTCAGTGTGGTCTTAACGAGGGTAACACGGCTCAGCTTTTATCAATGTCTATGATTGCTGGCTGGTCTATTTATGAAGGCTTGTTAACAAATATCCTACAAACACAGAAAATGGAGATCCACCACAAACATGATTCCTGCACGATCCAATCTGTAGCGTCTCAATAATTCCCTGTCATCCAGTGTTTGCAGGACATGTCTCCTGCCTCCTCTGTTGGCCATTTTGTGCAGCTGCTTAGGGGAACTCCTAAGCCACTAAAAGTCCTCTTCCCTGCTCTTAGCAGATCTCGCCTTAGGAGCCCTTTTAAGCGCTAGGAATCTTGAGGAATAGCTTTTATATTAACTGGGATTTTCGTGTCACTTTTAGGGGAAATTCTAAGAAAACGTCATGACTCTGAGAATTTTCTTAGAATTTGGCCGCTAGGAGCCACTTTTTGCACAAAAACTCTTTAGGGATACGGGCCCAGGACTTCTCAAGGGTTTTCAGGGACTACAGTCAGAGATCGCACTTATCAAACAATATCTTTAGGAATTTTTAAACTCAAATTATAGATATAAGGCATCCAAAATACAACGTATTTAATAATATATTAAATACAAAGTTTAGAATGGCTTTTATTGTTCAATAAATAATATTTTATATTATAATGTTAGCGTACTTTGTATCGAGAAAAGGATTAATGGGGGTTTATCACACTTATTGATATTTAGTATATCTTAAACTTGTTTATCAGTATTAGTGTTCAAAATAACATATACAAAATATATATATTTTATTTTTTTAATATTGTATTTAAATAAGTTAAGCACTTTTGAAGCACCTCTTCATATATATGGCTGTTTTCAAGGGTTTTCCAGGACTTAAAAAGTCAAACTCAAGTGCTTTAAGCAGCGAGTGTATGAACCCTGCAATAACAACCATTTTTTCCAGCTGATGAGTGATCAGCCAATCAGAACACATCCTGCTTTAAAGAGCGCGAGCATCTAAAGCGATCTTATAATAAACAGAACGATCCTGTGTGTTGGTGTGGACGCTCCTGGAGTGAACGGGCCTGATGACGAGTGAACATCTGTCCATCATGAACTCACAGGGGTGAACTGAACCACGGTGGCGTCCTGTTTCCCAGCAGACACTTGCTTTCCTTTGGGACTCCAGCAAACTGCAGCAGAAGAGAGAGGAACAAGCGGACACATTCAGGAATCAGCAGCGTTCACACAGATACGGGCAAATAAAACTAAAGGACTTTTCGATCAGAGATCGCACTCATCAAACAATGTCTTTATTATCGTTCAAATTCTAAAAAAGTAAACGGATACATAAAAATATACGGTAACATTTTACAATAAGGTTCATTAGTTCGCATGACCTAAGAATGAACAATTCTTCAGCATTTATTAATCTTAGTTAATATTAATTTCCACATTTACTAATACGTTATTAAAATCAAAGGTTGTGTTTGTCAGCATTAGTTAATGCACTGTGAACTAACAAACAATGAACAGCTGGGTTTTCATTAACATTAACAAAGATTAATAAATACTGTAACACATGTATTGATCATTGTTAGTTCATGTTAGTTAATACATTAATGTTAATTAATGAACCTTACTGTAAAGTGTCACCAAATATACTAATAAAACAAAATGGCAGCAAAAAAGTGCAGAAGATGCAGTGACTGCGGAAACTTTGACCAGTGAAAGGACATTATGACAAAGATATCGCTTTATTATTCAAACTGATTATGATGGACGGATGCACTTTTATGATGGACAGATGCACTTTTATGATGGACAGATGCACTTTTATGGACTTCAAAACAGAAACGGACATTCACTGCCATTATAAAGCTTGGAAGAGCCAGGACATGTTTCCAGTGTTACACTGACCGGAGGTGATTCCCGTGGAGGCCGGGAGTTGAGCGAACACACTGACGGAGTCCTGCACGTCCAGCACCATCATGCTGCCATCGGACACACACACGGCCAGACGGGTCGGGTCCACCGGACTCCACTTCAGATCCTGGACCAGCGAGTCTCGAGAGGACGGGGGTCTGAAGGAGGTGAAGGGACGCTTCTCCTGTCGGTCCTGCTGCAGCACACACACACACACACGTCGTCAACACACAACACACGCGCCAACACACATACATATATATATATATATATATATGAAAGGACATCATACATCGCAGACCTTATTATTCAGCATTATGACATGGAAATATTCATGAAGACATTAAGAATAAACACAAAGAGCTGTTAGGTGTGTGTGAGGAGAGGTGTGTGTGAGGAGCGGAGAGGTGTGTGTGTGTGTGTGTGAGGAGAGGTGTGTGTGAGGAGAGGTGTGTGTGAGGAGAGGTGTGTGTGAGGAGCGGAGAGGTGTGTGTGTGTGTGTGTGAGGAGAGGTGTGTGTGAGGAGAGGTGTGTGTGAGGAGAGGTGTGTGTGAGGAGAGGTGTGTGTGTGTGTGTGGAGAGGTGTGTGAGGAGAGGAGAGGTGTGTGTGAGGAGAGGTGTGTGTGTGGAGAGGTGTGTGACCTTTTTGAGGAGAGTGCGCACGTCGTAGAAGTCCAGCGTGAGGTCAGAGGATTCGCTCGCTCCACACACACACAGCGTGAGCTCATCGCTGCTCAGGGCCATGTGATGCATCGCCACGGCAACAGTCACCGTCGCGGCGCTCGAACACTCGACTGATGACACACACACACACACACACACACACACACACACACATCAGTCTGATCGCACTCACACTCATGGATTATAGGTTTGACACAAGAGGCATCACTTCGACATTAAGAAGCTATAAAAGCATTAGAATGTGTGCCATGTTTAACATTCTTCCATAATATGCTTTTATTCATTTGTGTTGTACTTTTTCTTTCTTTTACATCTTTTGGCGAAACATTTTCAAAAGGTAAATTAGGCTTCCTTTTATTATCTTTCTTGTTGACTATTGAACTATTATTTGTTTATTGTCTGAAAGTTTGTCTGTTTCTATCTTATGTTTGGTCAAATTTGCATTGTGGTTTGCTATTGGCTGATCTCATGTGAGTGACAGGTTAAAGCCCCGCCCACATCATCAGAGAAGAGATACTCCACAGTATTCCTGCGCCACATGATGCTTTGCGTGAATTATGGGTGTAACTTCCGTTAAGCAGTAAACGATCAGAGAAAGACTCGCTCATTTTGACAGATTATAAATTGTATTTGCCTGTGAAAACAAACCTGGAAAGAGACGCGGATTTGAGGAGAAAAACGAGAGATTCTTCGTGCATTCCAGGGAATTATTAATGGGATATATCATAAATTAAATCGGGAGAACAGACCACAGATGTGCAGGATATGTCGTCCTTCTTCATACTTTTACAGCGGATTGCAAAGGGGAAAAGATGATAATCATGAGGAAAAGAAAGAGATCTTGCCATAGATACTCTTGTTATAACACGTCACATCAACTGTTATTCTCATGTTATTCTTAAATAGATCATGAAGGAAACCTGACGGATCAGCTTTACTGGTAGAGCAACCGTATGACCTGAAACGATTCGCTTCAGTCTTCTTGAATGGAAGTTCCCCAAACCGGAAGTGCCTCCCATAATTCATAACGCAGTACAAATACGGTGGATATAATACAGCGATGTCTGATGTGTAACCAGGCACTAAAGCGATTACCCGTAAAATGTGCTTTGAACCAATCAGATTGCTTGGGTCCTGAGCTGGGACTCATCTCTTCAACACGCCGGTGTGGTGAACAAATGAGTCCTACTGAAGAGATGAGTCCCAGCTCAGGACCCCAGTAGTATGCCTGATCTAAATCTGTTCTTGCGAAAGCTTGTAGCTGACGTGAGCTGGTGTAGTGTTATTATGTGGAAGCTTATTGATAAGATCCCGCTGCTATATACATGGTAAGATTAAACTGTATATTGTATATGTAAATTGTATATATTCTATAGCTAATATTTAAGATCTCAAGTTGCGTCAATAGCAGAGGAGAAAGTAAAAATACGCCTGTTATTGTGTCACGAAATGTAGTTTGAAGAGTTTCTCAGTCGAGAATGTAGTTGTTTGAAGCTCAAATATGTTGTTTATTTATTTTAAAAAACACACTAACAACGAGAAATGTTTCATTTCACAATCTATAGCTTCGGTTAAATACCAGTACATGAAGTTAAAATACATCGCTATAACGTAGTACAAACGTCTTCTATAATAAAGTGATTTTGTAACCAGGCACTAAAGCGATTACCCATAAAACGTGCTTTGAACCAATGAGATTGCTTGGGTCCTAAGCTCGGACTCATCTCTTCAGTAGGACTCATTTGTTCACCACACCGGCACAGAAAATGTCATTTTAAAAATGTGACCGGTCCCGAACGCTTCCTCCAGCTAACCCTAACTCCAGCTCCTGGTTCTGGTGTTCTCTGAGTGCATCCTAACCCTAACTCCAGCTCCTGGTTCTGGTGTTCTCTGAGTGCATCCTAACCCTAACTCCAGCTCCTGGTTCTGGTGTTCTCTGAGTGCATCCTAACCCTAACTCCAGCTCCTGGTTCTGGTGTTCTCTGAGTGCATCCTAACCCTAACTCCAGCTCCTGGTTCTGGTGTTCTCTGAGTGCATCCTAACCCTAACTCCAGCTCCTGGTTCTGGTGTTCTCTGAGTGCATCCTAACCCTAACTCCAGCTCCTGGTTCTGGTGTTCTCTGAGTGCATCCTAACCCTAACTCCAGCTCCTGGTTCTGGTGTTCTCTGAGTGCATCCTAACCCTAACTCCAGCTCCTGGTTCTGGTGTTCTCTGAGTGCATCCTAACCCTAACTCCAGCTCCTGGTTCTGGTGTTCTCTGTGTGCATCCTAACCCTAACTCCAGCTCCTGGTTCTGGTGTTCTCTGAGTGCATCCTAACCCTAACTCCAGCTCCTGGTTCTGGTGTTCTCTGTGTGCATCCTAACCCTAACTCCAGCTCCTGGTTCTGGTTCTGGTGTTCTCTGAGTGCATCCTAACCCTAACTCCAGCTCCTGGTTCTGGTGTTCTCTGTGTGCATCCTAACCCTAACTCCAGCTCCTGGTTCTGGTGTTCTCTGAGTGCATCCTAACCCTAACTCCAGCTCCAGCTCCTGGTTCTGGTGTTCTCTGTGTGCATCCTAACCCTAACTCCAGCTCCTGGTTCTGGTGTTCTCTGAGTGCATGGGTCTCACCGATGTGGTTTGGGTTTCCCTCCTGCCGCCCCACCGCGATGACGTCTCTGGTCCAGAACACCTTCAGCACTCGCTCTCGACCCGCGAACGTCAGGCCGTACTTGTTGGAGACGCAGAGGAGACTGGAGCGCTGCTTGGGCAGATCCACACACGCCTCGAACACGCGGATCTTCTTCATCTGCCGGAACTGGAAGTCCTGGAGGGAGAGATGATTGACATGTACATGAACACGACCAGACACAAGCTGTGGATCGGGGAGATGTGTAATGTTTCTGAAAGAGTCTCTTCTGCTCACCAAGACTGCGTTTATTTGATAAAAAAAAAAAAAATTTAATTGGTAATATTGTGAAATATTATTATAACGTAAATCATCAGTTTTCTATGTGAATATACAGTAAAGTGTATATTTGATGAACATTAAAATAACATGAAACACTTATGATTATTATCAGTGCTGGAAACAGTTGTGTACAAATTCTTGATGAATAGAAAGTTCAAAAGAACAGCATTTATCTGAAATCCATTAGTTTGTAACATTATAAATGTAGTTACTGTCACTTTTGATAAATTTAATTATTGATGAATAAAAGTATTGATTTATTTTTATTTGTTTCCCCCCAAAAATAAAAATAAAAATATTACTGACCCCAAACTTTTGAACGTTAGTGTTTAATGTTACAAAATCTTTATATTTCAGATAAATGCTGTTCTTTTGAACTTTCTATTCATTAGGGCTGGGTACCGAGTTCGATACTTTTTAGGTACCGACCGAATTGCCTCGATACTATCGAGTATCGAAAAATGACTTGTTTTTCGGTACCAGATTTCGATACCTAAGGGGTTAACTCGTCAACGTCAGTGGTCAAACAAATACATGAAATGCACAACGACACGCCTAAATTCGCTCACGCACATACACGCAAACTCTACACACACGAGACGCGCGGAACATGAGACGCGCGCGCGCACACAAACTGTCCACGCACATTCTCATGAGACGCGAGCCTATGGACGCGAGCACACACACAAACTCGCGCACATACTCAATGAGACGCGAACACACACACTCACAATACCCTAAAGATGTGGAAAAGTCGATCAAAAGTGTGGCTACATTTCTCCAGGCTCGATGCCAACAGCGTGCGATGCAGTATTTGTGGTAAAATAATGACTGCAAAGACGGTACCGCGACAGATATGATGAAGCCCTTGACAGTGCACGGAGTAAACATAAGAGCAGAAAGTTGCTGCGTCTTCGACTGGTAAATGAAGAGATACCTTGTTGATCACTCTGACTTTGTTTATATTGCAATAATGACCTACTGAATGTACACTGCCGTTCAAAAACGTGTTGGTCAGAATTTTTTTTCAGTAAGCATGCATTAAAGTGATCAAAAATGACCTTCCAAAAACTGTTTTCATATTTCAGCTTTGACAACACAGGAATAAATTACATTTTGAAATATATTCAAATAAGATTTTGAATTGTAGGCTAATACTATTCCACAATATTACAAGTTTTACTGTATTTTTGATGAAATAAATTCAGCTTTGGTGAGCATGAGCTCTTTATAAAAAGAATATTTTGTACCTGATGTATATGTAAGGAATATTTTGTTCCTTTGTGCTTTTTTTTGTTCCTTTGTGCACTGACTAAGGAGCATGAGTCAAACTGAAAAAATAAAACCAAAGTTTTTCTGAGGTAATGTGTTATGTAATCTTGTTAAAATGGATTTCATAAAATTGGTATCGAAAAAAGTATCGATCAGGAACCGGTATCGAAATCAAGGTATCGGTATCGGTATTGGTATCGAAATTTTTTGAACGATACCCAGCCCTACTATTCATCAAATAATCCTGAAATAAAAATGTAAATAACTGTTTCCAACACTGATAATAATCATAAATGTTTCTTGATCCTCATATTAGAGTGATTTGTGAAGGATCATGTGACACTGAAGACTGGAGTAATGAATATATCACAGGAATAAATGACACTTTACTGTATATTCACACAGAAAACAGTCATTTTAAATTGTCATTATATTTGACAATATTTTTAGTTTTTTTCTGTATTTTTAATCAAATAAACACAGGCTTGGCGAACAGAAGAGACTCTTTTAAAGACTTTAAAAATCTCACCGATCCCAAACTTGATTGGTAACTTAGTGTAACGTTATATAATAATGATCATGTGACAGAAGTGAAACTGATTTCATTTTATAGCACGAGTGACTTTAAATCTATTACTTTTCTTTACATTTCAGATGATCGAGTGAAATAATAGCAGTCATTATGAAATGAACCTACATGTTGATAACCTGGTGGTCATTATTATGATTATTAAGATATTGAGAAGTTATGACACTTTATATGCAGATTTATATTAATATATAAGTCCGCAATAGCTCTAATGTAACTTACCTGTGTATTTATAATATTTAACTCATTAAATTCTCTAAGGATTAGAGATATTTTACACAAATTACACTACACCAATTTATAAGAGGCAGTAAACACATTCACACAGGCACGAACTACATGTATTCAAACGAACTATATAATCTACATCTGCCAGAGAACGTTGTAGTAATAATAATATTAATATTAATAATAATAACAACACTAGCCGGTCAGTGTCTCACCTTCATCTCTTTCTCTGGAATAGAGTCCGGATCGTCTCCCATCTTCACTGAGATTCCCCCTCGGGTCGTCAACGGCAGTAACAAGTAAATATGTCGGTAATTACGTTATTAATGAGGAATTAATGAATTTATTCTGCTCATCTCAAACTCTCTGCGTGTTGGCAAGAACCCGCGTTCAACTTTGGCAGGAAGTGACGCGTGTTTTGAAGCGGAAGCGTGTGTCGTGTGCATCTCGCCAGACAGTGACCTCTGCTGGCCAAACGCAGCTGAGCAGGAACTATTTTATTTATTGAACTATATATGTCATGTACAAACAAACATGAGCTACCAATAATAATAAAGAGCTTGTCAATCTTTCAGACACAGATATGAACGTGACCCCATCCTACAGTTTAAAAAATAGCTTTAGATTAATATGTATAAAAGACACAATTCAGGCTATACTGTGAAAATGAATGTGTAAAAATATGTTTATTTTAATTATTTATTTATTTTAGTTTTGCTCTACATTTTTCCACAGACCCCCTAGCATTCCCTATTTATACTGTGAAAATATAATTCGATAAATATATTTAAAATATTACTTTTTTAAATATTTCATTTATACAAGTAGAAATATATACAGTATACACACACACACACACACACACACACGTATATATTTCTTTATTTTTTACAGTTCAACTCTAGATTAGAGTGGTCCTTGTATTCCCCTGCAGACCCAGTTTATACTGTGACAATTTATATTATAAATATGTGTAAAATATTATTTGAAAAACATTTTTCATTTCTATTACGGTAGGCTACATTATTCGTTTTTTTTTTATTCATAATGCATAATCACGTGATAATAAACTGTAAACCGTAAGTATTTGTATTTCTATAATGGATGTGTCAGTGCAAAGTGACAATATTTGATCATTAAAAGTCTATTTAACATTGAACTGCTGTCTCTGACAAGGAACTGCTTGCTTTGTGAGCGGCAGGATAATCATATTCATCCGCACAGAGCCGAAGCACAACCAAACCAGTGTTCTTCCGCGAAATGCATGCAGTTTTGTGTTTTAACCACTAGAGGGACACAACAAGTCACATCGTGCACTTTTCAAAAGAAACAAGCATCACACAACACAAAGACACTGGGAATGAAAGAGATTTTATTTGTGACGTATTGCAGTAGACATAATTGTTTCTTAGTTCAATAAAAAAAGCAGTTTAATGGTTTATTATAAACTCTCTTAAGGAACCTGTCTTTAATGCAAAGCATGAGAGCGCATCGCTACAGGCAAAGCTCGAGCTATCGTTCTTTGAGTCGCGATGTTTGAGTCGGTGTGTTCAGACGAGGAACACACTGAATAGCAGAGATCCTGAAAACACTTCTTCCTCTGATTGTCGGCGCTCAAGGCTTTAAAGCTCCCAGTGAATTTATTTCACACGAACTGTGAGGCGTTTAAAGTGCTGCCGTTATTTACAAGGGGAAACACACACACGCGCACACGCGTAGTGCGCATGCGCAGACGCGACACCAGCATGCAGTTATCAGCAGAGGATTAATGCGCGTATTAATTTGAATAATTAAACAGTAAGTCATTCGGTTGCACAGAGGAATATGCAATTACACTGGGCGAATCCTCGGGGTGTTTTCACTCCAAAATCAAAGGAATAAAACATGAAAGGATCATTTGCATGAAGAAAATGAAACCCATTTTTTAGGACCTAGAATTTTTGCATTGCTGGGTCATTCCTACAGTCCCCATGAAACAATACTGCATATTTTACATAAAATGTTGATCAACCACATGCATAGATGCACCCAGTTAACACAAATTCATAATTAGTACCTAATTAAAGCTGCGATCCGTAACTTTATTCGTGTTCAAAATGTATATAATAAGCGAGTACATCATGAATCATGAAATGTGTTTTTGTCTTATCCTGAATCACTACGGTACGCCTATAATAAGTGTTTATACTAGGACTATTTTAGACTGTGTGCGTGACTCTCATAGACATAAACAGAGAGAAGTAGTTCCGGCTACAATGTTCCTCAGAGAGACAAATGTTGATCTGTTTATTAACCGCTAGAGCGCCAAAAGTTATGGACTGCAGCTTTAAAAAATAAAAACTTTCTGAAGCACTTGACTGGCAAAGTTCCATGTCCTCAATCATGTTTTCTCAACTCCACTTTGAAACGAAGATAAAGGCTATATATATTTCTAATAAAATGAGCAATTTTGAGTATTACATTTACATATTCTGTTTGACAACTCCAGGAACAAAGTAAGAATCAGTCATAAACTTATCTTATCTAATAGTGTATCGATTTATACGGGACATAAAAATGTTTGCTTGATTAAAAATGTTTTTGTTTTTTTATATAACTATTAAAATTCTTCCTAAATGTAAATCATCTGCTAGCGTGTTGTTCTTTCCTAGCTAGTAATGGGCTTTATGATCTTAAAACATCCACCCTTTTGCATTGTTAAAATGTCATGTAACAGGGCGGGTCAGAATTATTAGGCGACACTAGCCTGAGCTTGACCAGTGTGTTTTTATGATAGACATTTTCTTTATTTTTCACTGAAAAAAACAAAAACAAAAAAATATTTTTTTTCTTCAACAACTGCAGGAATGACCCTGCTTCATTTTCTTTAAGGCCCATTCACACCAATAACGATAACTATACATTACCGCACGATATCGTTATGTTTATTACACGCGTCTGTCTCTTTAAATGCGCGCGCTCTTTAAAGCAGGCTGGATTCTGATTGGCTGTCAATGTTTTTATCGTTCATCAGCTTGAAAAACTCGATCTGAAAGTGATTCCAGTGACATTTCTCTGAGTCATTCTCGGTATAGTTGTGCTGTGGACTTTGCTATTCTTTTTCAGATCTATATCTTTATATTTAGATCGATTTTTAGCACTATATCTGTATCGTTATAGCTGGTGTGAACGTGCCTTTGTGTGTACTTATTCTTTCATTACGAGATTCATCAGAAAACGGCTGTTTTTACTACATTCAAAGTCCGTTTCCGTGATATTTGTTCTCGGGCAGCAGCCAAACAAACACTAAACGATACACATGAAATGATGGACTGATCTGTGACTAACATGATGATCAGTTTGACAGAGTTCGCATTTCATATTCATAATGTGGAGCTGCTCAGACACAAACACTCGTCTCTCACTCTCTCAGACAAACTAAACCTCTCACATCTGTGCAAAAGCTTTACATTAGCCATTATTAGTGCTGATATCTGGGAAGTGCGCGAGCTTCTACTTACAGAAATCGATAAATTAGCACGTTTACATTCATTCGAAAAGCCACAACAACAGGTTGGCGAAGGACATTCTCCCATATATATATATCCACTTCATCTAGTGCAACATTTCGCATGAATTTAGAGCCACATACTAGGCTTCAAAAATAAAACAATTTAAGTAAAAGGTTGGCATATAGACGCACGTTTCTTTTCGCAGGGGTTTCTGGGTAAATAATGAGATCCCGCCTTATTTTTCACGTGTGTCTGGCTTCCGGTTTCATCCGTTTCCAGTTAGTTTTTCTGTACAAACACAGTTTGATATTGCAAACTGGTATTCTAACTATATTATTTTAATGTTATGTTGTTAATTCCTGAAGAATCCGTCATTCACATGCGTTGAAAAATAAGGCGGATGAAAGTCGTGCTTGACAACACTAGTGTAAGAACTGGCCTTATAGTGATCATATATTAGTTCCAGCACATTTTAGTGACTCGTCCTACCTTTAGAAATGTATTGCGATCGCTCTTAATAGTCACAGACTACATAAACATGAAATCTAACAGCATTGATCACACCAGACATCTGTGAACGATCCATCCGGCAGTTCTGGTCAGAATCTTCAGGTTTGTAGAGCTTATTAAAACAACACAGCTGATAAAAACAAACAATTTCATGACTTTTTTTTGCATTATTTCCCACACCGTCTTCACGGATGAAGGTTTGATCATTATTATAAATAAACCCAGACAGCAACATAGTGTCGGCCCACATCTGGCTCACGGTTATATCCACATCTGGCCCAGACGTGGGCCGCATCTGGGCCGACACTATGCCTCAAGGCTGAATTGTGGTTATGATGGTGTCAATAGTCACAATAAGGCACAAGTTCTTCAGTCTCTCTGCGAGATACGAGTCGGGCATCTTTGATGAAATAATAAAATGATGCTCGGGCTACTGATGATAAAACAGCAGAAGAGAGTGAAGATGATGTTTATCATCTAGTGTTGATTAGAATCATGACAGCTGTCAATCAACAGCACTGACGAGGCACTTTAACAACCGACAGTGCGAAATAAACCAGATCGAATTATTGATGATTGAAGATAGATTTCCATAACTGCCGTGAACTCGACACACCTGGAGATTCTGACGACTACAGATAAAGACACAACGCTCTTAAAGTCTCAGTCAGTTGTTTTGCATCATTAAATGTTTAAGAGGTTACACTACCGGTCAAAAGTTTGGATTTTGTTAAAGAAGAAATATTTTTATCAATATTCACATTTTTGTGAAAACGATGATATAACACCAGCAGATTCATTAAATTGATTAAAAAAAAAAAAAGTATATTCAGCTTTGATCACAGGAATAAATTACACTTTACTGTATACTCACATAGAGAACAGATGATTTACATTGGAATAATTTTGTTAAAAAAATACTTTTTTTTAAATCAAATAATTGCAGCCTTGGTGAGCTGGAAGAGACTCTTTCAAAAACATAAAACATTCCAAATTATATTCCACACTTTTGACCACTAGTGTAAATCAAATGAATATTTTTCATTAATAAAACACAAACAGATCAAGTGCTTTCCAACCCTGCTCCTGCAGACCTGCCAGCAACACACACACACACATGTTGAGTCTCTTAAGGCCAAAGATCATCGTGATTTTCATGCTTGTGTCTCATAGCTGGACTGAAGGGCTCGTTCTGTTAGTGTCCTCTAGACTAGTGCATGTCGGGAGTCTTCAGCAGCTCTTCGTGTCTCACATCGCTCCGTTCCAACATCTGCGTTCCTTAAACCAGCAAGTGCAAAGGTGATGAAGCCAGCCGGAGCATTCGAGAGAAAGCCTCGTCGTTCAGTTTCAGGGATGCAGGGTATCAGGTTACATCGAGGCTGAGAGTTCGGATCAGATTTGGCATGCATGCAAGCGGTGGAAGAGAGCGCACATTCATCCGTTCGTCTGACGTCATGTGAGCGTTCAGAGAGTCGAACACACACAGGAATCTGAAGCATGATGATGAAAACATTCATCCGTTCGCCTGACGTCATGTGAGCGTTCAGAGAGTCGAACACACACAGGAATCTGAAGCATGATGATGAAAACGTTCATCCGTTCGCCTGACGTCATGTGAGCGTTCAGAGAGTCGAACACACACAGGAATCTGAAGCATGATGATGAAAACGTTCATCCGTTCGTCTGACGTCATGTGAGCGTTCAGAGAGTCGAACACACACAGGAATCTGAAGCATGATGATGAAAACATTCATCCGTTCGTCTGACGTCATGTGAGCGTTCAGAGAGTCGAACACACACAGGAATCTGAAGCATGATGATGAAAACATTCATCCGTTCGTCTGACGTCATGTGAGCGTTCAGACAGTCGAACACACACAGGAATCTGAAGCATGATGATGAAAGCCAAACATCCGTTCGTCTGACGTCATGTGAGCGTTCAGAGAGTCGAACACACACAGGAATCTGAAGCATGATGATGAAAACGTTCATCCGTTCGTCTGACGTCATGTGAGCGTTCAGAGAGTCGAACACACACAGGAATCTGAAGCATGATGATGAAAACATTCATCCGTTCGTCTGACGTCATGTGAGCGTTCAGACGGCCGAACACACACAGGAATCTGAAGCATGATGATGAAAGCCAAACATCCGTTCAGATTCAAACGCTTCGAGATCATCGATGAATCTCACAAAAGAAAATGAAAATTAAATCAGATTCTCATTATCAGAACGTAAAATAAATCATTGCATTAATTAATGATTATGATACAGTGCTCTAGAAATAAATATGAAAATAATTATGTTTGTATTGTACAGTAGTGGCCAAAAGTGATGTCCGGTCATGGACAATCAACATCTTCACCCTTTATTCAAGTATTATTAAAAATTGTGTGCTTGGAGTCGATTGTTTTATTTGTAATAGACACTCAATGGAAGATGACAAATTGTGCAACATAATTTTTAGAAATTATGAACACATGCAACCATAAATGAAATATTAATAACTCATTATGTTGTAATCAGTGTATGCTTGTTTTTCTATGCATATTTTTTTGCATAGTAAAATAAAACCTGTCACATATTTTTCTTCATAATTTTGTTAAATACCTCAACCAAGTTTAGTGTTTTGTTCTTCCCTCATATTTAAAATATTGACAATTTTTCCCTCCAATTTTGATGGTTTAATCCTTAAAAACCCCCAGACATCACTTTTTGGCCACAACTGTGTATATTATAATAATTACTAACATTTATATGTTTATTCACATATTTTTATTACCAGTATATTAGATTAATAATAATATAATGGGGATTAATTGTCATAAATAATGGGCATGTTTTGAATCCAATCCGATTTAAGATTCTGATATGTGTGATCATATGAACCCTAAACGCGTCACGTTTGTTTGCGTGCATGGGTATGGATGCATGTAAACGTGAATGTTAAAGGCTTCATTTTCTTTTCGCACAATACAGTCCTAGTATTTTTCCCTCTTGATTTTGGGGTGTAACGTGATCCGCTCCTGCTTTTGCGAGATTCACCGCCAGATATTTATGGCAAAGTGATCTCAAGAAGGGAACATGCGAAGCGTAATATGATGTTTCACAATGAAGGTTATTTCATCACAGCGCGCGTGACTTCTGCTCGCCACCGTCCAGATGATTTTCTACTTGAAATGTTTCCAGGAAAGTGTGTTTCTTCACGAGCGCAGACGCCTGTGTGTGTTTGGCTTTCTGAATACACAGATTCTTCCCTTCAGCATGTATTCACACGGTGGATATGAACTGAAAGGTGGTTCCTGGAGTCACACTGCAAAAAGTGATTTTCTTACTCAGTATTTTTGTCTTGTTTCCAGTCCAAACATCTAAAAATACTTTAATCAAGATGCATTTACTAGATGCCATACGATTTTATGTCTTGTTTTCTGGGGATATAAATCAAAATTAAGTGATTTGTTGCTTACAGAAAGCATCATTATCTGCCAATGGGGTAAAAAAAAAAAAAAAAATCTTAATTCAAACAGAAAAAAGATTCTTTTTATTAGCCCATCGGCAGATCATTTAGCTTGTTTTAAGCAAAAACTCACTTAATTTTGATTTATTCCCCCAGAAAAAAAGATATAATATCGTATAGCATTTTACTCATCTAGTAAATGCGTCTTGATTTAAGTATTTTTAGACATTTGGACTGGAAACAAGACAAAAATACTAAGTAAGAAAAGGCATTTTTGCAGCGCATGAAGGAACTCACTGCCCGTTTACTCTCAGGCCGTCTACAAACTCCGCCTCCTCCTCGTGCTCCTCGGGGGGCGTGGCCACAAAGGCCCCGCCCCCAGCTCCGGGCTTGACAGGCCCCACCCCCATTGTCCCATCAGCGCTGTCATTCTGAGCTTCTTCTTCTTCGTCCTCGTCCTCCTCTCCGGGAATATCCACGCCGTCTCCATCCAGCGTTAACACAGTTCTGGCGGGTCGTTTGCGCTCGAGTCGCGGCTCCAGATTCAGGCCCGGGGGAAGCAGGTTCTCGAAGGGCATCGGAACGCCCAAACCCACGCCCGCGACCGAACCCTGATACACCTCCATCCCGTCCGGCAACATGGACTGGATCTTGGGAAGCCAGCGCTTGCGTACGCGTCGAGCGTTGGTGCACATGTCAGCCGCGATGACGTTCATCTCGCTCTCCTTAAAGTTGGGCGCGAAGTTCTGACAGTAAACTGAAGAAAAAACAGAACGTTATTAGGAGCTTTAAAGGGGTGGTTGATTATGATTTCACTTTTCTAATTTTCTAAGCTCTTGAAGCTCCGCCCCCTGTGCCGGGAGCAGCAGCTCATTTGCATTTAAAGGGACAGACACAAAACAGCACGTTTTTGCCTCACCCTCAAAAAGTGACAATTTTAACATGCTATATAAAAATATCTGTGGGGTATTTTGAGCTAAAACTTCACACACACACTCTGGGGACATCAGATACTTATTTTACACCCTGTGAAAAGGGCATTATACCACCCCTTTAATAGAAGAAAACGTCACTGATGAACACTGAGTCTTCTAGGAGTGAAATACAAAAGGTTTCCTCACAATATTAAAACCAGCACAAGAGAACAAACAGGTGGATCTTCTCCTAGTATTAAAAACTTGTGTTGCACAATAGGGAGCATGAGTTAATGGTTGATTATGAATGCATAAAGAGCGTCACGCACGTTTGACGGCGTTTAGGACTCGACTGTCCAGTGGCTTCCGGCTGGGGTCGCTGGTTGAAGATCGGATCCCCGTCCCACAGCTGTTCGCTAATGTGTTTCTGCAGGATCAACAAACAGAAAGCCATGAGAAAACACTCAATATCTCAACAACTGCACTTCAGATGAATGAGGTTTCAAGGTTTATCAAACAGTGCTTTACTGAATAAACTATAACTCTGTCTGTCTTTAAATAAAAAAATTGGTTACACTTTATAATATATGGGATCAATATCCTGCCATGATTCAAAACTGAAAATAAAGTTCTGAAAGGTTGAAACTAAGTGTTCGAAAACTCAAAATCTTACAAAAAAAAGTTTTGCAAGATCGAAAAATAAGATTTGCAAGCTTGCAAAATGTACAAAAATAAAAATATCTCTGCAAACATTATGTTGTTTTTGAGATTTCCTTCTTCAGAACTGCAAACAAATTTTTTACGATGTTGCACAAACAATTTTTCAGAGTTTCAAATTTGTCAGTGTTCTCCCAGTGTATTAGTTTGTTTTCCAGGTTTGAAACCTTGTAAATGGTGATCTGAAAACTGGCGTGCGAATGTGTGAAAAAAAGTTTTGAAACTCTGAAAACAGAGTTTTGCAGGCTTGCAAAGTGATAAAAAAAAAAAAAATCTCTGCAAACATAATTTTGTTTTTGAGTTTTCCTTCTTCAGAAGTGCAACACTCTTTTTTACGGTGTTGTGCAATCATTTTTTCAGAGTTTCGAATTTGTCACTGTTCTCCCAGTGTATAGTTTGTTTTCCAGATTTGAAACCTTGTAAATGGTGATCTGAAAACTGGTGTTTTCATAAAAAAAATTATGTTTGCAGAGATTTTTTTTTTTTTATCACTTTGCAAGCCTGCAAAACTCTGTTTTCAGAGTTTCAAAACTTTTTTTCACACATTCGCACACCAGTTTTCAGATCACCATTTACAAGGTTTCAAACCTGGAAAACAAACTAATACACTGGGAGAACACTGACAAATTTGAAACTCTGAAAAATTGTTTGCGCAACATCGTAAAAAAATTGTTTGCAGTTCTGAAGAAGGAAATCTCAAAAACAACATAATGTTTGCAGAGATATTTTTATTTTTGTACATTTTGCAAGCTTGCAAATCTTATTTTTCGATCTTGCAAAACTTTTTTTTGTAAGATTTTGAGTTTTCGAACACTTAGTTTCAACCTTTCAGAACTTTATTTTCAGTTTTGAATCATGGCAGGATATTAATCCCATAATAATAAGGTGCCATTTACTTTAAAAGTATACATTATACATACTTTAAGTATATATTTAAACATATACTTTAAAAGTCCCGCTGTGGTAAAAATCCAGTTTTTAATGTTGTTTATGTGTCTATGTGGTGTTTTTAATACACTTTAAGTCGACACCATTGCTGAGTATTTCCTCCTTAAAACTGCAGTGAACCAAAGACAGTCTCAAAAACACGCTTTGAAATCGCTGGTGTTTCTGACGTCACAAACTACCTTGTAACCAATCAGATCAACGTGTGATCGTCAACCAGTGGATCTCTGAGCTGAGTGAGTGAGTGGAGGCGGGGCTCATTTGCATATTCATAGAACTGCGCATACTAAATGAGGCAAGGGTGTCGAGTTACAGTCAAGGTATTTTAAGGCATGAAGATGAATATGTCATTTTGTTGATCAAAGATGAGTTTTAAGGGATAAAATGATTGACTACAGGGGGACTTTAAGCATTTATTTATCCTAATTTCCAACATTTACTAATATAAAAATCAAAAGTTGCATCTGTTAATATGATTTAATGGACCTGAGTTAACATGAACAAACAATGAACGTCATATTTTTTATCAACTAATGTTAACAAAGTTGAATAAATACTGTAACAAATGTTTTGCTCCTTATTAGTTGGACTGCATTTAGTTAATGCATATTAACCAATGGGAGGCTATTGTAAAGTGTTATTAAATATTGCTGCAACACTAAATAAGGGGAAGAGATTTGAAGTACTCTTACTTTAGGATGCAAAATATTTTAGCAAACTATTCAGAATTATTGCGCTCTATTCTATTTTGTTATATTTGCACTGTAAAAGTTATATTTTCAGTGTTTCCACTTCAAAATTTCATGCTTAATTCAGTACGTTTCTTGCTGTTTGTTTGTAATTGTTTGTGAAATTTACAGTCGATTTCTGAATGAAAACGTTTCTAGTTTTTTTCCAGTGTTTTATGCCGACTCTCCTTCATTGAAGTCTATAAACTTTAAAAGGGTCTTGAGTTAAGAAATCACATTTTTCTTCATCTTTTGATGTATCAGAGGTCACTGTAGTACAAAAACATCCTGTAAGTTCACTTGCTACTCCAAAAAAAACGACTACTTTCGGTTCTGTCACATTATGACGACAAGATCTGTCATCGGCTAATGTTTATCACTGCAACCTTTCATGTCACGGAAGTTTTCGAGAGGGTTCATGAAGGTTTCATGAACATGTATTGCTCATTTCATATGCAAAGATGTAAGCCAATCACAGCAGTGAGTCTCGCAGCAGACACGCCCCTTCAAACAGAGCATTCATTGATTATTATTGAAAAATTTTATCACAAACCTGTCAAAGAAGGTCGCGAGGAGCCTCCGCAGCAACACCTTGTGTTTGACGCCGGCGCACAGATGGCAGTTCATCAGCTGACCTCTAGTCATGAACACACCCGTGCCTGAACACAACCACAGTAACACAACATCAGGAACGCCAGGAAGCTGAACAGTTTAACTAACAGGCATCACTATATTTTCCCTCGTACATTAAGACAATTGCTTTGAATTACAAGTTTTCTTGTACTATTTCAGTGTTTCTACTTTTAAAATGTATTTTATTGTGTTACTTTGTATTTATTTGTGAAATTTACGCGCAATTTGAGTGAAAACGATTTAGAGTACACAGATTTTTTTAATGTATAAAGTAATGTGTTACTTTACTTGTTACATTAAAGGTAATCTGATTGCGTAATGCACAGTCCTTGTAATGCGTTACTTGTTACATTAAAAGTAATCTGATTGCGTAATGCACAGTACTTGTAATGCGTTACTTGTTACATTAAAGGTAATCTGATTGCGTAATGCACAGTACTTGTAATGCGTTACTTGTTACATTAAAGGTAATCTGATTGCGTAATGCACAGTCCTTGTAATGCGTTACTTGTTACATTAAAAGTAATCTGATTGCGTAATGCACAGTACTTGTAATGCGTTACTTGTTACATTAAAGGTAATCTGATTGCGTAATGCACAGTACTTGTAATGCGTTACTTGTTACATTAAAAGTAATCTGATTGTGTAATGCACAGTACTTGTAATGCGTTACTTGTTACATTAAAAGTAATCTGATTGCGTAATGCACAGTACTTGTAATGCGTTACTTGTTACATTAAAGGTAATCTGATTGTGTAATGCACAGTACTTGTAATGCGTTACTTGTTACATTAAAGGTAATCTGATTGTGTAATGCACAGTACTTGTAATGCGTTACTTGTTACATTAAAGGTAATCTGATTGTGTAATGCACAGTACTTGTAATGCGTTACTTGTTACATTAAAGGTAATCTGATTGTGTAATGCACAGTACTTGTAATGCGTTACTTGTTACATTAAAGGTAATCTGATTGTGTAATGCACAGTACTTGTAATGCGTTACTTGTTACATTAAAAGTAATCTGATTGCGTAATGCACAGTACTTGTAATGCGTTACTTGTTACATTAAAAGTAATCTGATTGCGTAATGCACAGTACTTGTAATGCGTTACTTGTTACATTAAAAGGTAATCTGATTGCGTAATGCACAGTACTTGTAATGCGTTACTTGTTACATTAAAAGTAATCTGATTGTGTAATGCACAGTACTTGTAATGCGTTACTTGTTACATTAAAGGTAATCTGATTGTGTAATGCACAGTACTTGTAATGCGTTACTTGTTACATTAAAGGTAATCTGATTGTGTAATGCACAGTACTTGTAATGCGTTACTTGTTACATTAAAGGTAATCTGATTGTGTAATGCACAGTACTTGTAATGCGTTACTTGTTACATTAAAGGTAATCTGATTGCGTAATGCACAGTACTTGTAATGCGTTACTTGTTACATTAAAAGTAATCTGATTGCGTAATGCACAGTACTTGTAATGCGTTACTTGTTACATTAAAAGTAATCTGATTGCGTAATGCACAGTACTTGTAATGCGTTACTTGTTACATTAAAAGTAATCTGATTGTGTAATGCACAGTACTTGTAATGCGTTACTTGTTACATTAAAGGTAATCTGATTGCGTAATGCACAGTACTTGTAATGCGTTACTTGTTACATTAAAAGTAATCTGATTGTGTAATGCACAGTACTTGTAATGCGTTACTTGTTACATTAAAAGTAATCTGTTTGCATAATGCATAGTACTTAGTCTTTGACCATAAGGAAATGAGTGATTTCACGAACCTCCTACTAGTTCCAGCTTCTCTCCGGGGTCTCCCTCCGTGTATAGCTTGGGATGACAGCGATAACCGATCTGACTAATGAGACTGGCCGGCAGCGCCACCAGATCCCGGCGGATCAGCACACAGGAGCGGTTCTCCAGAGACACGGGCATCACCATCTCCGGCCTCTCTGACACTGCAAGAGAAAAAGTGACAGCAACGTTCAGACCAAAGGCCTCTCTGAGACCAGAAATGATGTTTTGAAATGAATACTAGAAGTTTGTCAGTCGAAATAAGACCATCAGATGCATTGCGTCACTGCTTTTAAAAGCTATTCTAAGAGTTTCAGGCTGCAAAAAATGATATGATCAACAATTCAGACCAACATAGTAAGTTCCATTACTTTAACTCATTCATATAATTGAATTAATATAATTTAAGTTATACACTTACTGGTGCTGAAAATTCAGTTTTGCACCACAGAAATAAATTACATTTAAAATATATTACAAAAGAAGACCAAGTTATTTTAAATTGTAATATTATTTGACAGTTTTACTGTATTTTTGATCAAATAAATGCAGCCTTGGTGAGCAGAAGAGACCCTTTCAAAAACATTATAAAAATTGTATTATTTCAAACTTTTGACCTATAATAGTGCACAAGATTCAACGTGGATGAGATTTTTTAGAAATGAGTTAAAATGACTCAATGTGAAAGATTTAAGGCAGCAACTAAACAGAAGTTTGTAACACTAAGGTTTCATTAATTACTGCACTTGGACTAGCTAACATGGACATTTTTATCAACGAACCTTAACCTTTTTTATTAACGAAAAGAGGTTAATTAATGCTGTAAAATATATTGCTGATTGTTATTTGATGTTAGGTAATGCATTAACTGGTGACACTTTACAATAATGTTCATTAGTTAGCATGAACTAAGAATGAACAATACTAATATGCATTTATTAATCTTAGTTAATATTAATTTCAACATTTACTAATACGTTATTAAAATCAAAGGTTGTATTTGTTGACATTAGTTAATGCACTGTGAACTAACATGAATAAACAATGAACAGCTGGATTAATTAACTAACATTAACAAAGATTAATAAATACTGTAACAAATGTATTGATCATTGTTAGTTCATGCTAATTAATACATTTACCAATGAACCCTATTGTAAAGTGTTATTAACTGATTACAAAGGAGACCTAAAAGTGTTAACAAATGTTTTTTACAGTCACTTTATTCAGGGAAAGATCCTGTTCTCTGCTTTCTAGACGCATCAGATTGCATCAACTCAATAAAGCTCTGCACTGGCACGACTTATAGACAAGTTCTGCTTTCCATTTGTCCTTCAGTCCTTAAACTGACACTCGCCAATCACACACACACACACACACACACACACACACACTCTCAAATAACCCACAATGTGACCCTCTCGAGTGTAACTGATTACAGACAGAGTGCATTTCACAATCTCTGACACCCGAGTGCAGGACTAGAGATGCATGATGGGAACTTTCTACAATAATGAAGTCATCCAACATAATCGAACTGATAACACACAGCAAGCAAAAGACCGGCGTGTTACTTCATATGCAGAACGACGTGAGCTTCGTGAAACTGTCAAAACATAAAAGTAACTGGCTAATTTAGGCATTATTAGTCTTTCTGGAAACACTTTATTTTACAGTGTCCTTGTTACATATGTTACATGCAGTTACTACAGTAATAACTATTAATTATGCATAATTACATGCAACTAACCCTCAACCAAACCAACACTTTATTTTACAGTGTCCTTGTTACATAAGTTACATGTATTTACCGTAGTAATAACAGTCAATGATGCATAATCACATGCAACTAACCCTCAACCAAACCCTAATCCTATAGTAAGTACTTGTAGTTGATTAATATTACTCAGTCCTTAAATATATAATTACACTGCAACAATGAAACCTTAAAATAAAGTGTAACCGTGTTGTTTTGACTGATCTTCAATGCCGTGACGTTCTGAAATGCATCGGTTGGGGAGTTTTGAAAGTGAAATGTGTTATTAAGAATTTCTCATTATGATGTGTGATTTATTTGCAGCACTTCCTAAGAATGAGCCTCTAATTAAAGCAATGATTCAGAGCCTGTGGAGAAAGCGGTTGTGTGCAGTGACATCAGGTTATGTTTAGCAGTTTTCTCTGCCACCGCAGTTGAACAGACGTCACGATTCACACTTCAGCTCACGAGGACGGCTCTCTCTCATCACAGCCGCTTCAACAGCTTTAATTCTCTCATTCGCTGAGATCAAGCGTTCGAGAGCTCAAGGATGGACCGAGAGCCTCTCTGTTCCTTAACCACTGCACCCCAAATACAATTATTATATTATGATAATTATATTTCCCTCTTTGTTCCTTAACCACTGCACCCAAATATAATTATGCGTATCAGTTTTACTTTTGGCTCTGGCTCATCTTACCCGACTTCACACATTGACACAAAGTCTGAAATCTATTTAACAGCGGCTTCTGGTTTTGTAGTGAATGCTTTGAAAAGATTCAGAAATACAGTAAAAACAGTGAAATATTATTCCAGTGTAAATCAGCTGTTTTCTATGTGAATATACAGTAAAGTGTAATTTATTCCTGTGATCATTTCTTCATTACTCCAGTCTTCAGTGTCACATGATCCTTCACACATCACTCTAATATGATGATTTGATGATCAAGAAACATTTATGATTATTATCAGTGTTGAAAACAATTTTTTATTGAATATTTTATTGGATTATTTGATGAATAGAAAGTTGAAAAGAACAGCATTTATCTGAAATAGAAGCTTTTGTAACATTAAACTCTATCGTTCAGAAGTTTGGGGTCAGTAAGAATTTTAATTTAATTTTTTGGGGGAAAGAAATAAAATAAATCAATACTTTTATTCATCAAGGATGAGTTAAACTGATCAAAAGTTACAGTAAAGACATTTATAATGTTAGAAAATATTCTATTTTAAATAAATGCTGTTCTTTTGAACTTTCTATTCATCAAGAACTGTTTTCAACACTGATAATAATCATAAGTGTTTCTTGATCATCAAATCATCATATTAGAGTGATTTCTGAAGGATCATGTGACACTGAAGACTGGAGTAATGATGCTGAACATTCAGCTTTGATCACAGGAATAAATTACACTTTACTGTATATTCACATAGAAAACAGATGATTTTAAATTGTAATAATATTTCAAAATATTACTGTTTTTTTATTGTTTTTTATCAAATAAACGCAGCCTTGGTGAGCAGACGAGACTTCTTTTAAAAACATAAAAAATCGTACCGACCCCAAACTTTTGAACGGTAGTGTATAAAAGATATTAATATTTTTGCACTATATATCTGTCTGTGCAGAGAGAGAGAGTGGGAAAGAGAGTGGGATTACTTCCGTAAGGATTAGCGGAGCGTCCGCACAGATGGCTGTAGCTCTCCTCGGTGTCGAACGCCTCCTCCTCGAACTCCTCGTCCTCGTTCTGGTAGGACGTGGGGCTGTCGGTGGTCGGGATGCTGGAGGCTCCAGGACTGGCCCGTTCCCCGACACACACTCGACCCGCTCGCCTCGGCTCCTCCAGCTTGATCCTGCGGGACGGCACCAGCGCGGTGTTGGGACTCTGCGGACCCGAGTTGGGCTCGTCCATCGACGCCGAGGCCGAGTCGCAGTGAGGAGAGCTGGCCTTGAACATCAGGTCCATGCCTCGCTCCACGATGTGCTGGATCTGGAGATACCCGGCCGTGTACATCAGAACCAGCTGTTCTCCGGCCGCCATGCTGAGCTTGCCCGTGTAGCAGAAGCCCAGGATCTGCTGGAAGCAGGCCGGCGTGACCGAGGAGGGCAGCTCGAACTGGGCTTTGGTGCTGGCGCTGAACAGGTCCCGGAAGTACAGGCTGCTGGCCGCCAGAACCGCGCGGTGGGCCTTGAACGCCTGGTTCTTCACCACGATGGACACGTCGCAGTACTGGCCCTGGAGACGCTGCTCGTTCAGCGAGCCCAGGACCATGTTCCCGAAGTTCGGGATCTCCATGTGGAGCATCTGGGACATGATGATGACGGCCCGCGGGTCACACCGTCCACCGGGCCGGAGAGAAGGGCATCTGCACACACACACACACACACACACACACACACACACAGCGGGAGAAACACGGTTACACAGCCATATATACATACATTAACATTATTATAGAGAAGGGTATCTGCACACACACACACACACACACACACACACACACAGTTAGACATTCATAATATATTTATATATGTTAACATTATTATAGAGAAGGTCATCTGCACACACACAGATTTCATCACTATTGAAAATTTATTATTTTTATGGGAAATAGAAAAATAGAATTAGAAATCATCTGAAAATAAATCAAATCAACTTGATTAAAAAAATCTGTGAAATAAAAAAAGAAGTAAAAAAAGAAGAAAAAAGTTGAAAAAGTCTGTGCTAGGAATCATATTTTCATAAGAAAAAAGAGCCAAGCTTATGCTCATTTCAAATACAGCATACAGTGAATATGACATGAAAGTTTCCAAGGTTTGTATAGTTAAATATTTATTAGATATTCAAAGACATGATATAAATGCATATTAGCGGAATGCCGACAGTATATGAGGACATGATTATTACTGCACTTGCCTTTCTATTATCAGACAGTAAACCAATGAAAACACTGATGATGAGCTCAGCGATGTCAAAATAAAAGTCCCGCTCAAGACTCTTATCTGCCGAACAAAAACACACGAGTGGCCTCAACAACAGCTGATAAACACACACAAACACACACATTAATCACACTGTCACACACTCTCCACAGCATCAACAATGAAGAACACTGAAGTTCCGCTCACAAGAAACAGCAACACATTTCCAGGAACAACGACGTCTGTCTCTCAGTCCTTCACTCGCTCACAGATCAAGAGTTTTTCTGTATGAGAGATAAAGCTTCTCTTGCTGAACTCAACAGGTCAGTGTTTGCATGCTGAACACAATCAATGCTGCATCTATACGACACACACACACACACACACACTGAGACCAGCTAGAGTTACAGAGAGAGAGAGAGAGAGAGAGAGAGAGAGAGAGAGAGAGAGAGAGATGGGCGAGGGAGGGGCGAGAGACAGAGGAAAGTCATTTCAGGACAGAAGCAGCAAAGAAAAGCAATCACAGCATGACACCATCACACACACACACACACACACACACACATACAGACACACACACTCACACAATCTCACACACACAATGCAGATTTCAATATAGGCAAATCATGCTGTCCTGAAAAGACCATGCGGATGATTTTCATGTCATTTGTTGGATGCTGTCACTATAAGAGCATTACATTATGAATATGAAATAACTGATGCAAAATCTCACATCTGCATCTTACTGAGGAAACAATGTCCTGTCTGACAGTACCAGGGTCACTATAGATTAAAACATTGTAACTTGAAATAAAATAAATGTTAACTGAAATAAAAAATAAAACATTAAAACTTATTTTATTTCATCTAGCTGCCAAAGCAAAGTTTCTCTATTTTATTTTGTTTAATGTTATGTACTAAAATAAAAGCTGAAATAAAAATAGACATATTAAAAAACAAACTAATAGAAATGACAAAAATCACAACAAAAAAACTCTCTCTCTCTCTTTATATATATATAAATAATGTATTAGTTGTATAGGCCTATTATTCAAATCAGATTTATTGGCAAAATGTACACCCTTTCAGCTGTTTGCAATGAACAAATCAAACATTAGTAACTGAAATAGCTCAACACAACAAATGTTTCAAGTGGTTTCCAGAAATTCAACTGTAAATGCAACTTTTAATGACTTCTGCAGTCTCAAAATTAGTCAAGCCCCTGAATAGAATCCATCACAACAGCACAAATCTGCAGGACAGGTGTTGTCCCACTAATCAAGGGCTTCATTAGTTGCGCCAGGTGTGCTTGAGCTAGAACACATGAAATATCTGAACTGCCGAGGTTTGACTGCATGTTAGAAATATGGCAAAAGAATGTCCAAAAGGTTAAGAGAAGATATCATCGCCCTTCACAAACAAGGAACAGGATTCAAAAAGATAGCGAAGGCACTAAATGTTCCTAGAGACACCATTGGAAGCAAAGTTTGCAAGTTCACAGTTTTGGGATTCTGTTCTGTGGATCGATGAAACAAAAGCGAAGAACTTTTCGTCCCTATGGATCAGCGGTATGTCTAGAGGAAGAAGAATGAAGCATATGCTGTAAAGAACTCAGTCTACAGTTCAGCATTGTGGATCGGTGATGCTCTGCGGCTGATTTATATCCTCTGGTGCTAGAAACTTTTATTAGGAAATCCAAGGAGAAAACATCATGCCATCATTAGACCTTCCAACAGGACGACGATCCCAATCATTCCTCAAATTCCCCCAAGGCTTGGTTGCAGAAGAAGTCCTGGAAGATACAGTGGCATCACAGTGTTTCCCACACATAGACTAATTCGTGGCGGTGCGCCACAGAATCAACACCGGCCGCCACATATTGCGTTTCGTTATACATTTTTTTTTTTTTCGCTATTTAAAACACGCATCGTATTCATTCAGCTGCATTTCCTTTCCCTGCTCTCCCTCCGTCTCTCTGTCACTCACGCGTCTCTCTCACAAGCGAATTTTTGTCTCGCCAAAGTCTTATTTGATCGGTGAGTGATGATAACTGCTGCGCTTGCGATAGGGCGTATTGCTGAAAGAACGAGCAGAGAGAGAGGCCCGGTCTTCAAACTGCCTTGATCTCTCGCTCCCTCGCGCATATTAATCAAAAATCACGATGGTAAAAGATCGGAAGACCGAAGTTTCACGTGGAGCATTCGGATATTTTTTCCCTGAATTACCGCTGGGTGTGAATTGTGCAAAAAAAATTAAAAGAAAAATAAATACGTTGCCTTATCTTCTCTGAAAAGATTCAGCTGACATAAAAAACACTTTCAATAAACAAAACAAAACCTATCCAATGATGAAATGTTTTCTGTGTTGACAAATCTTGTGTGATGTCCTAACTGCCGGCTGGGATAAATCACACAACGCGTACAAGTCCGCTAATGACACGTCCGATTCGCAAACTAATGACTCCTTTGAACCGATTCCATTTAATGAATGGTTAAAACAACTGATCACCTACTGATGAACTCTGAATCAGTGTATAACAAATCGGTAAGACTTTACAATAAGGTTCCATTTATTAAACTCTAGTTAACTACATTAGTTAACATTAAATATTAATAAACTGCACATCTACAACATTAATCAATTAAAAGTTGTATTTATTAACGTTAGTTAGCCTAATGCACTGTGTGAAGTAACAATAAAAATACAGCTGTTCACTGTTTGTTAAACTAAGACTAACAAAGATGAATAAATACAGTAACACATGTATTGCTCGTGGTTCATTAGTTAGCCTAATACATTAACTAATGTAAACAAATCAAACCACATTTAACACCTCTTAAAATGAGAATGTAAGTGTGCTTACCCCATTTTTTTAGTAAGAGTGTTTAGCAAGATTTAACCTTTACTGTATTTTCAGGTTATCTACTGTATATGACAATGTGTAGAACAATTAGCAAAACAATCTTTTAGTAAATCTTAAAGTAGACTGTTTGCGTAAATGCAGTTGGGTTGTCGAGGTCAAAACTCTAAATAAGCTGTGAATCAAATAAACTTACTATAAATAATGTTATGTCATTTTTTTTACTCTTACACTGAATGTTTGGATTTTGTGATGGTGTGAACTAACCATCCCCCCCCCCTCATCAATAAGGAACTCCATGTGAACGATCGGGACGCAGAGAGAGAGAGAGAGAGAGAGAGAGAGAGAGAGAGAGAGAGGCACGCATTCGGTCTTAAAGTGACAGCAGCCTAATATTCCTGCTGTCGCCTGTGTCGTTAATGTTTATAAAAAAAAATCATCATCATCATCATCTACCATGTTCAAAAGAAAAGAAGATAGTGAGAAGAGCAGTCAGGAGGAAAGTATATCCAGTATATTTATATATTTTTATATATATACACACACACACACACACACAAACACACATACATATACATATACATATATAAGAGGCAATGACCTTTTTTTATGTTTGTTTTCCATGGAAGAAACAAGTTTTCATATGAAGGCACTGCAACATTGTAACGATATTATTATTATGGCCTTGGTTTTCTCTGTGCAGAAGAGCTTCTTTTGTTTCTCCTCTTGATTCTGCAGTGAAATATGAGCATGCTGTGTTGAGATCGTTCAGTAAATGTCGTTCATTTGTCTGGACTGATCCTGCGTGACCACATGCAGTCAAAGACGTGATTTCATGCAAATCAAAGCAGCTTCTCACCGAAGCACGACACAGAAAACACAAGTCAGTCTGGCTTTAAACATTTGCACTGATTTCCACAGATGTGAGAGAAGAATCATGAAACGGCATTTAGCAGATTCTGTTTATCCGAAGTGACCGAAAGAACACACTGACTGCTGACTGGGTCACTATTACTAGTACTTTTGTAAACTCATATTTCTGGTAATCTTGAATCAGAATAAGTTCCTCTTGCAGCATCTCTTCTCTTCTCTGATGATGTGGGCGGGGCAACCTGTCACTCACATGAGATCAGCCAATAGCAAACCACAACCAGCCAATCAATTCCACACAGACACAATCAAGCCCCGCCCACATCTGTTCTTGTTCCAGAAGCGTTTCACTCGGATATATGACACAATAGAGAAGACCAGCACAAACTCATTTAAAGCGAAATATACTTTATAGCAAAATAAGCTAATTTCAAAGCCTTACTGCTTGAATCTCAAAAAATGTACCTATATTAATCGCAAAGGTTTTTATATTAAGTTGGATATATAAGAGTCCAACATTATCTTCATACAAAAATTATCAACTCCCATGCATACGGTCACGGTACAGAAAGAGGCAGACAGGTAAATAGTGAAACTGATGTTTATTGAACAGACACGGAGTGGAACAGCAGATGAGACTGGTGAGTATGCAGAGGAGAATCAGAACAGGATGGTGAACTTAGCTGAATAATGATATGGATCTCTGTTTGCAGATGAAGGGGCAGGATACGGCAAGCCGATGACTGGAGACAGAAGACAGATGACGGGATCGGAGATACGAGGGCGAAGTCCAGGTAAGGAATCTTCAGGTGAGTAAAGGAGTCTGCACGTTCAGGCAAGGACGAGACCAGACAATGAAGTGAAGGGGAAGTGTCTTTATATAGTGTGCGTTGTTGATGAAGTGGGTGACGAGTGGGTGGAGCGTGCTGATCTGGTGACTCCGTGACAGTACCCCCTCCTCCACGGGCGGCTCCTGACGACTGGGTAGGACGACGATGACGGGGTCTACCTCGGGCCCTGGGAGCCGGTCGATCTGGGTGTTCCGTGTGGTATTGTGTGAGGAGTGTAGGATCTAGGATATCATGACGGTTCACCTAGAAGCACTCCTCGGGACCGTAGTCCTCCCAGTTGATGAGGTACTCCAGTCTGGGATCCCGTCGCCGCGAGTCTAGGATAGCTCGGACCCGTTACATCGGTTCCTCTTCAGCGATGTTGGGAGGAGGAGGTACTTCTTCGCCACCAGATTTTGTGGGAGGAGAAAACAGAGGTTCAGAGTGAGGTTTTAGGAGTGATACGAGGAAGGATGGTGAGATTCTGTAGTGAGGTGGAAGGTTAAGCCTGTAAGTGACCTCGTTGAGCTGCCTCTGCACTGTGAATGGACCCATGTACCGGGGACTCAGCTTACGGCAAGGCAGGCGGAGACGGAGGTCCCGCGTCGAGAGCCATACCTTCTGGCCTGGTTGGTAGCGAGGGGTTGATGTCCTACGGGTGTCTGCTTGTCTCTTGTGTCTCCGTATTGCCTGTTGGAGATGCACATGAGCTGAGTCCCATACCCTCTCGCTCTGCTCGAACCAGTGGTTGACAGCTGGAACTTCCGAGGGCTCACCCGAGCAGGGAAACAAAGGAGGTTGGTATCCAAGGATACATTGGAAGGGGGTGAGCCCGGTGGTGGATTGCAGGAGTGAGTTTTGGGTGTACTCAGCCCACGGGAGGAACTGGCTCCAGCTGTCCTGGTTCTGGTGGCAGTAGGACCTCAGGTATCTCCCGATTTCCTGGATCTTCCGCTCAGTCTGGCCGTTAGTTTGGGGATGGTAACCGGAGGAGAGGCTTACGGAGACTTGCCAGACTCTAGAAATTAATTGTGGTCCCCGTTTAGATACGATGTCTTCGGGAATACAGACACATTTTGAAATATCGCTTCGGCCACTTCGAAAGCAGTGGGCAATCCTCTGAGGGGAATCAACTTGCAGGCTTTAGAGAAGCGGTCTACTATTATGAATACTCAGGTGTGGTTGTTTGAAGGTGTTTGGTCGGTCATGAAGTCAATGCCCAGATGTGACCATGGATGATGCGTAATGGGAAGAGGTACCAGGGAGTGTTGGTAATGGCACAGACTGAGCAACTCTTGACGTACTGGGAGATATCCTGAGGCATGGTTGGCCACCAGTAGCGTTGACGGAGGAGTGAGAGCTGAGTCCAGAAGGGGCTGAAAGGTGAGTGGGACGTAGAGGAGCCCTTCTGGACCTCCCGGTGGAGCAGGGTTGGAGCGATTAGCTTGGGAGATATTGGACTGATGATCATGGCTGGAGGGAGGATGGTTTCAGGAGCAGAGTTATCAGAAGCAGGTTGGTGAAGACGCGATAAGGCATCAGCCTTACAGTACTTTTCCCCAGGTCGATATGAAACGGTGAAATTGAACCTGGTGAAGAATAAAGCCCATCGGGCTTGACGGGGATTGAGTCTCTTAGCTTCTCTCAGGTATTTGAGGTTGCGATGATCAGTGATGACCTCGAATTTGTGATGTGCTCCCTCCAGCCAGTGTCTCCATTCTTCGAGAGCTAGTTTAATGGCGAGCAGCTCTCCGAGAAAGCGTTGGAGTTCCTTGATTGTCGTGGGTTGAGGCCAGTTTTGGATGGGATCCACCTTCCTCTGGTCGATCTGGATGCCATGTTGGTCTACGACGTACCCTAGGAAGTGGACGGAGGTTGTGTGGAACTCGCATTTTTCCAGCTTGAGGTAGAGATGGTGATGGCGGAGTTTCTCAAGGACCTGCGTTACGTGGAGGCGATGTCCGGCCAGGTTCCGGGAGTAGATAAGGATGTCGTCAATGTAGACAACGATGAATCACTTTATATAGTGTGCGTTGATGATGAAGTGCAGGTGCGGTGAATGAGACACGGCAGGCAAAAACATTGTTGTTTTTTTACTGGTCAATTTTGCGATTTGTCTTCAATAACATGTCTTCTCTCAGACTTGTGGTGAAAAAAAGTCTGAAATACACATTTAGGTCTTTATTTTATTACACTTTGTCTGTTTGCGTCTGTAGATTTCTCATAAATTCAACAAAAGTTGGCGTTGTAAATCCTCCCGCTGCTCTGCGATCTCTGTCTGCTCCCTGTCATCACACACACCGCTGGAAAGCTCTCTCTCTCTCCTGACCGTTCAGTCGGATCCAAATATGACATTTACAGAGGGATTTGTAAATATATTATTCCTAGCCTGATTTCTATAACATTTTATTCAAAAAAACATGGCAAAAATCTTTTTTTTTTAAGGCTATTGACAGTATATTCTGATTTACAGGATAACAAAAGTAGATATCCATAAATCCCTCCGTAATTTTTTTCCCCATCTAATATGTGAACACAATGAAAAAATAATTTTAAACCTGGCTTTATCCAATACTCAGATTTCGTTTTTTTTAATTGTATGCAAATTAGCGCATATTTAATTAGATATTGCCTAATTTGCATATTTAAACATTAAATTACAGAAAACTGGTAATACATTTTTTTCTCATCTTAATGTAGGTAATCAACGGGGAAAGTTTGATTGAAAGTCTGATATCTGCTAGTTAAAAATTTGACCCTATGTTGGAATATATTACAGCCGAGTTTATTACAGTTCACTCATGTAAAGTAATTTATCCCATATAGCAAATCTCAGCTGCCAGATTGTTTATCGTCGCAAAATGTGCTTATATTATCACACTGTAGCTGAAAACTGTTAGTTTAAAATGTCTACATTGTTTTTATTGTATTACTGACTGTCAGATTTTCTTCAATAATTGTTTTTGGACTTTTCCTTTTCTATTAACAAGTAATTTCACTGATATCTACATTTTGAAATCATTGCATATTTATCAAGTATTTGAACTGGTATCTTTCTTGAAGTCGGAACTTGACGACACTAGAAATATAGAACTACTGCTTTCTTTCCCTGAACATCAGATGCCATGTGAAATCACAGATATAATAACCCTGCGGCGTGTGTAGGTTCACACACACACACACACACACACACACACACGTGCATGTACGTGCAGGAATAATGCAGTCAGACACGCTAAATATAGACTTTGCACATCTTTGATAAGGAACTCCATAAACTCAGCCGAACCATTGATTTATCAGCAGCTCACGTCACAACCGGACCATGATGCACTGCAGCAGACAGAGAGATCATCAGACGAGAGGAAAACCGGACCATGATGCACTGCAGCAGACAGAGAGATCATCAGACGAGAGGAAAAACCGGACCATAATGCACTGCAGCAGACACAGAGATCATCAGACGAGAGGAAAACCGGACCATGATGCACTGCAGCAGACACAGAGATCATCAGACGAGAGGAAAAACCGGACCATAATGCACTGCAGCAGACACAGAGATCATCAGACGAGAGGAAAAACCGGACCATAATGCACTGCAGCAGACACAGAGATCATCAGACGAGAGGAAAACCGGACCATGATGCACTGCAGCAGACACAGAGATCATCAGACGAGAGGAAAAACCGGACCATAATGCACTGCAGCAGACACAGAGATCATCAGACGAGAGGAAAACCGGACCATGATGCACTGCAGCAGACACAGAGATCATCAGACGAGAGGAAAAACCGGACCATAATGCACTGCAGCAGACACAGAGATCATCAGACGAGAGGAAAACCGGACCATAATGCACTGCAGCAGACACAGAGATCATCAGACGAGAGGAAAAACCGGACCATAATGCACTGCAGCAGACACAGAGATCATCAGACGAGAGGAAAAACCGGACCATAATGCACTGCAGCAGACACAGAGATCATCAGACGAGAGGAAAACCGGACCATAATGCACTGCAGCAGACACAGAGATCATCAGACGAGAGGAAAAACCGGACCATAATGCACTGCAGCAGACACAGAGATCATCAGACGAGAGGAAAAACCGGACCATAATGCACTGCAGCAGACACAGAGATCATCAGACGAGAGGAAAACCGGACCATGATGCACTGCAGCAGACACAGAGATCATCAGACGAGAGGAAAAACCGGACCATAATGCACTGCAGCAGACACAGAGATCATCAGACGAGAGGAAAACCGGACCATGATGCACTGCAGCAGACACAGAGATCATCAGACGAGAGGAAAAACCGGACCATAATGCACTGCAGCAGACACAGAGATCATCAGACGAGAGGAAAACCGGACCATGATGCACTAGCAGACACAGAGATCATCAGACGAGAGGAAAAACCGGACCATAATGCACTGCAGCAGACACAGAGATCATCAGACGAGAGGAAAACCGGACCATAATGCACTGCAGCAGACACAGAGATCATCAGACGAGAGGAAAAACCGGACCATAATGCACTGCAGCAGACACAGAGATCATCAGACGAGAGGAAAAACCGGACCATAATGCACTGCAGCAGACACAGAGATCATCAGACGAGAGGAAAAACCGGACCATAATGCACTGCAGCAGACAGAAAGATCATCAGACGAGAGGAAAACGGCTCTGTCAGGGTAAAGGAGAAGTCTGGGACATTCTGTTCCTGAAGAAGTGTCTGTCAATCCAGTCAATCCAGGACTAACACGTGCGTGTGCGTGTGCGTGTGTGCGTGTGTGTGTGTGTGTGTGGGGTGGTGCTCGCCGACCCTCTTCACATGAACGATCTGCTTTATAAATATTCAAACACTGCAGTCGAGCTGAAGTCGAGGTCTAAACGTACAGACAGACACGAGACATTCAGTCCACGTCGAGATCAGCTCCCCGGCAACAGGCCGACCAATCAGAGCCCAGCATGAGGAACATACAGAAACACAAACTCCAGCCAATCAGAGCCCAGCATGAGGAACATACAGAAACACAAACTCCAGCCAATCAGAGCCCAGTGTGAGGAACGTACAGAAACACAAACTCACTTCTGCAGAACTTTAACTTGTTTCATTTCAGCCGGCGGCCAAAGCAACATCTCTCCTTTTCATTTAGTCAAACATGATGTATTATAGATACTAAAACTGCAATAAAAATTTATAAGAATTTAAAACAACAACTAAAACAAAGACAAAAGCACAATTCCTAACAGAACTACAATGAAAAATAAAAATACAAAAATAATACAATATATATATATATATAGTATAATTTCAGTTAGTTTACCCTGATGTGTTAAAATAACTAAAATAAAAATTATTTAAAAAATCAATAAAAACAATAACTAATAAAATGACAAAAAACAACAATGAAAACTGAAAATACAAAAATAAAATAAAACAAAATATCTTGTTTTAAGTGTCACGGCAGACTCTGACTGCAGTGTGAATACTGTGTGCAGTTCAGTGTCTCGCGTACATCGATCTGAAGGTTTAGACCTGCGTCTGCTTCAGTGAAAGGAGAGATCTCCGTCTGAGAGTTATCACACTCTTCCACAGACACACATAAAGCACAAGGACACGGAGACTCACGACACGAGCTGTGTGTCTCAGAACTACAGCGAAAACACAATCACACACTTCAGGAGCCTAACAAAACACACATTTTAAATACAACCTTATGCTCTTTTGCATAGTTTTGATTACGTTCTTTGGGCTCTACTAGAACAGGTTTTCCTGCTTGAATGTTGATTATTCTCCTCATATTCTCCATTGTTGCGGCTCCTCTCTTCCCAGTCTGTCAGTAACGCTCTGTTTACTTCCTGTCTCCATGAAGCCCCTCCTTCTGAAAAGCACACTGTGCTCTGATTGGTCAGCTGGAGCAGTGTGTTGTGATTGGTCGAGCGCTTCGAGTGTGTTTGGGAAATGTCCCGCCCCTTACCATAACCGCCAGTTTAACACACTACTAACTAACTCAACCAGGCCCCGCCCCTTTATTCTGCGCATTAATTATTATAATGAGGAATATTGTGACGTGTTCGTTCCCGGAAGAAACTCAAGACTACAGTGTTCAGAAACACTGACACTGATATAGAGAAGAGCTGGAGCTTCTTCATGATCAACAACATTAAAGAAAGATAAGCACAATAGGGCCCCTATAAAGCGTCATGAAACACCAAAACATATTTTCTGAGATGTGAACAGATATGCACATCAATGAAAACACTAAAAGCATTCATAAATTTTACCAACAAGTGGATTCATGAAGCATTTCCATCAGTATAAAATTTCAGAGGTTTGACGTCTGAAAATAAAGAAATGACGACAGACGTAAATATTAGTATTGTCATTTTACAGTTGTAATATTAAATTAAATTATTATTATATTTTTATTAAATATGTTTTCATTTTCCAGTTATATATTACAAGAGTAATATTTCTTATTTAGTTTAGTACTTTATATATTTTTATTTAGTAATAACAATAATAATAATAATAATAATAATAATTATTATTATTATTATTATTATTATTACATACCCATATTGATATATAATTACAAAATTCCCCAAGTTGTGCAGCCCTTGTGCAGATTTTTTTAATGCATTTTAAATTGCAATCATGTTTTCTATTTAGTCATTTTATACATTTAGTAGTAATAGCATTAGTAGTAATAACAATAATACAAATTATTATTGTTATTTTATATTCATATTGATATATAATCAGCATTTTTTTGCCAAGTTCGTGACGGAGAGACTCTAGATGTTCACACTGTGTGACATGTAATCTGAAGTGCATGAAAACATGTGTGTGAGGATTACATGTCAGAGACATGGAGATGAGGAGTTATTTTGAGACAGAGGAATGTGCATGCGATGGGGCATGACTGATGTGTTCTGCAGGGATAACTTAAGCCCAAATGCCCAAACTTGAGAAATCTGGGCATGAAGACATCATCTCTCCAGTAAATTCTCTTTCTCTCCTTCGTCTTGACAATTAAATAATAAATGAAATATCTCTTGGCAAAATAATTACCATTTCTTAATTTCAAGTCTACGTATAAAGACGCTGTGTGTACTCATATTATTATGAATGGGAGAAAACATGCAACAC
>NC_140221.1:1130000-1150000 GCF_951802725.1 Rutilus rutilus
CATTTTACACTCACAAACAGCTTTAATACACACTACATGAAAGGGAATTTCCGAAACACCATAATCCAATCCCACACAAGTAAGGCAAGCCCGTCTCTGGACGCCTCATGAATGACTCAAACAATTATCTTGAGTAAAGCATTCTAGAAATAACTGATGAAGAAGTGCAATGATGATTTAATCTCATCATTATCCGGTAATAGAGAACTGAAAACATGCAAAACGCTCATGATCTGACCCATCATCATCTTCATCATCATCACACACACACACACACACACACACACACACAGATGAACACGTCAGCTCACAGTGTGTTCAGTGAAAGCGTGAGTGAATAGAGTAAAACTCTCTGCTGAGTAAGTACACACATGAGTCAGAGACTAACAGCTCCAACGGCCACGACGAAAACCAGCTGTGTGTGTGTGTGTGTGTGTGTGTGACAGAAGTGGAAAGAGTACCTGGAAACCATACTTGAGTAAATGTACAGATACCTTACAGCAAAAATGACTCCCATTACAAGTTACAAGTCACCAATATCAACACGACTGGAGTAAAGTCTTCGAGGAGTTCAGCAGAACGTCAGTATTTCACTCGTACTGAACGAAGACTCAGAGATGAACTAGTCCTCGACTCCTAAGACATGCCAGTGAAAAACAAGAAACAGTTGATTTATGAGAAATCAGGTTTAATTTTCTAAAATCAAAATAAAACTGAACTCCTCAATATTGCAATAAATCACGTCTACAAACATTCAAAGCAAACCAATATCCTTCAAAAAAAGTCTCTTCAATATAACGGACAAATAAAATAATGTTGAGTAAAATGAAACAGTCAGCGCCCTGTAGATGGCGATATCGCTTCTTTATACAGCAGCAATAAAACTGCAGAAGAAAAAGTGCCATGCAAAATGTAACTAGTAATTGCATTACTCTTCACAACTGTATTGGACTAAAGAGTGTAAGAAATGTAGTGAAGGAGAGAGTAAATGTTGCTAATAGCTAAAACTACAAAGTAGCCTAAAATATACAGTAATTACATTTACTCAAATACTTTCCACAACTGGTCTGTCGAAAACAATCACCAAACATCAGAGAAAGAGAAATAAAGTGTTGATTGCAGCATTATGTTCAGATCTGCTCATGTTGATCAAGGATTTTGTATTCCCAGTTTAAAGCTACACTGTGTGATATTTTCCCCCATCTAGTGGTGAAATTGTACATGACTACCCAGTGAACATTAGTTTCTGTTCCTTTCAATTGCGAGGGCGTTTTAACTCCTGCGGTGGCCGTATTATTCCAGTTCGACTCCGTCCATGAGTGTTCAAACTAGTTAAAGCTATTCATCACCTGTGATCCGTCGCAGCACAGATTTATGTTACAAGGTAAACAATACTTTTCACCATTGACACGAGGAAAAGTAACTTGAGTTATACTAGAGGTGGTTCTGGCGTTACGCACAGCCATGCTATGGTTACACAAGAAACTATACAACTTCTAATTTACACAAATAGGCTGAATTACCTGTCGAGAGGAAAGCAGAAGACCTCGGCGTCCGTTTCAACATCTTTGCTCCTCATGAGCTCTTTCCATCTGGGAGAAGTGACTCCAGTATTGACTTTGGTCTTGCTGATTCGCGTTGACGTTTTAATTCTCTCTCTCGCTTCCTTGGCGACTCTAACAGCTACATGTCCTCGAGAATAGGAGTGATCCTCCATCTTCAGCACTCTTTCAGATCTGCCGGCAGTCGTGAGTAATCTCCCCCTCGCAGTCGTCTCGGTGTCACGGAGTGTAAAGCGCGAAAGGCGAAGCTTGAATTTCCAGGGATGTCCCTCTTTGGCACATGTATTTTCAAGATGGAGGCGCAGGCGCAACATGCTGCCGCCATTCGAGAGACTCGCGCGTATGTATTATAAATGGCAGATTTTACGCTTGCGAGAATACTTGATTAGTTGGTGGAAGTAATTACACATGAAGGAGCACATATACTTTTGATAGAATAAAGCGTTTTTTGCTAAGAATCAACTTAAAAAGTTACACAGTGCAGCTTTAAATAACCATTTAGTTTTTCATGCCAGTAAAATAATCAATGAACTCTCGATTCTCTAATGCACAGAAAGCAACCGACTACTTCATAAACGCTGAATATGACACGATGCCTTTTACCCAAACGCTTTCTATTAATTGGCATTAACAATGATTGTCGTCATAATCTTGGAAATGAGTTCCTGTTTTTATTTAACAATTTCTAAAGGCTTATATTATATGAGCTGAGATAAATGACATTAATCTCATAATGCAGATGTCGTGTAAATACATGTATGCCACATTTGAGCAGCATTAAATGAGTGTAAATAAACACAGACTGTGAAGTAAAACTCTGAAGATGCTCAAAACTGTTGATGATTAACCTCTGGGCTTCATCTGGGCTTCATTGCTCATCCACACACACATAATAATAATGAAACAAACCGCATTCACAGTGAACTGAGATGATTGTTAGTTCTGTGAATTACTCATGTAACTCTTGTTATTGATCATTATCAGTCCGTAAAAACATTAACGAGCCCGGAGGTAAGCTGGGTTTGCACTGGATCACGGATGAAGACCGTAAGACAGGAGAAAGACGGGACGTTCCCTGAGGTTTTCCAGACGTTCTCCTGGAGCTCAACCAAAGATCTGGATCACAGCAGGAGTGCACAAGATCCAGAAGACCAGGAGAACAAGAATGTGCCAGTCATAGTAAAAGAGATAATTCATAATAATATCGAAGATCTAGAAAGCTGAGCATTACACTTTAGATTCTGCTGAGGGGACGCAGGACTGATAGTGATTGTAAGAAAGTGTGTGTGATGATGTTTGCCCACGCAGATATAAACACAGAATTCCGGAAAAAGTTAGAATTGTGAGATATAAACACAGAATTCCAGGGAAAATAGTCGGAATTGCGAGATTTAACCTAAGAATTCTAGGGGGAAAAGTCTGAATTCCAGGATTTAAACAGAATTCAAGGGAAAAAAGTCTGAATTGCAAAATTTAAACTCAGAATTCTGGGGGGGAAAGTCAGAATTCCAGAATTTAAACTAAGAATTCTAGGGAAAAAAGTCAGAATTATAAGATTTAAACTCAGAATTCTGAAAAAAGTAAGAATTGTGAGATATAAACACAGAATTCCAGGGAAAATAGTCGGAATTGCGAGATTTAACCTCAGAATTCCGGAAAAAAAGTCAGAATTCTGGGCTTTAAACTGAGAAGTCAGGGGGGAAAAAGTCAGATTTCTAGGCGTTAAACTCAGAAATCCGGAAAAAAAATCAGAATTGTGAGATATAAAACACAGAATTCCAGGGAAAATTGTTGGAATTGCGAAATTTAAACTCAGAATTCTAGGGAAAAATGTCAGAATTGTGAGATTTACACTCAGAATTCTGGGGGGAAAAAGTCAGAATTCCAGGATTTAAACACAGAATTAGAGGGAAAAAAGTCTGAATTGCGAGATTTAAACTCAGAATTCTGGGGGGGGGGAAAGTCAGAATTCCAGGATTTAAACACAGAATTCAAGGGAAAAAAGTCTGAATTGCGAGATTTAAACTCAGAATTCTGGGGGGGGGGGGAAGTCAGAATTCCAGAATTTAAACTAAGAATTCTAGGGAAAAAAGTCAGAATTCTAAGATTTAAACTCAGAATTCTGAAAAAAGTACGAATTGTGAGATATAAACACAGAATTCCAGGGAAAATAGTCGGAATTGCGAGATTTAACCTCAGAATTCCGGAAAAAAAGTCTGAATTCTGGGCTTTAAACTGAGAAGTCAGGGGGGGAAAAGTCAGATTTCTAGGCGTTAAACTCAGAAATCCGGAAAAAAATTCAGAATTGTGAGATATAAAACACAGAATTCCAGGGAAAATTGTTGGAATTGCGAAATTTAAACTCAGAATTCTAGGGAAAAATGTCAGAATTGTGAGATTTAAACTCAGAATTCTGGGGGGAAAAAGTCAGAATTCCAGGATTTAAACACAGAATTCAAGGGAAAAAAGTCTGAATTGCGAGATTTAAACTCAGAATTCTTGGGGGGGGAAAAGTCAGAATTCCAGAATTTAAACTAAGAATTCTAGGGAAAAAAGTCAGAATTCTAAGATTTAAACTCAGAATTCTGAAAAAAGTACGAATTGTGAGATATAAACACAGAATTCCAGGGAAAATAGTCGGAATTGCGAGATTTAACCTCAGAATTCCGGAAAAAAAGTCAGAATTCTGGGCTTTAAACTGAGAAGTCAGGGGGGAAAAAGTCAGATTTCTAGGCGTTAAACTCAGAAATCCGGAAAAAAATTCAGAATTGTGAGATATAAAACACAGAATTCCAGGGAAAATTGTTGGAATTGCGAAATTTAAACTCAGAATTCTAGGGAAAAATGTCAGAATTGTGAGATTTAAACTCAGAATTCTGGGGGGAAAAAGTCAGAATTCCAGGATTTAAACACAGAATTCAAGGGAAAAAAGTCAGAATTCTAAGATTTAAACTCAGAATTCTGAAAAAAGTACGAATTGTGAGATATAAACACAGAATTCCAGGGAGGTGGACGGGGGTGTTGAGAGGTTTTGAGGCTGCCTACAGAGACGTTGTTTTTTGACGGGCTTGCTTATGGGGCGGGCAGCTAGCGGATCGTTAGGAAAGATTAGATGAATGTGATAAAAAAAATTGGGGCCTGAAATCACTGATACAACCTTTAATAAATGCTTGACCACTAATAAATGGCTCACTTTGCTACTACACAGTGAGGATTCCTCACGTCAACTATGATGAAAAACTCCTATGTAACAAATGAAGAACAATCGTTAGCATGCTAGTTTTAGCGACTGCATTTAGCATGTGCGTGTTTTAACATGTGTATCAAACACAGAAACTGATCCCAGCTCAAACGGTCCTGAACAACAGTGAGCTCTCCTGCTGGAATTATACAATATACACACACAGTCATTCATGTGGAATTATTCACACACACACACACACACATCCATACCATGTGATCATGCCAGGCGTTATGCCAAAGGCCAGTCATGTCACTTACCAGAAATCACAAAGACACAGAGGGGGAGGGAGAGACAGAGAAAGCCTTTTAATTTAACAAACTATCAAACCTCCGGCACAAGTTCAACCGTGAATCACACACTCAGAGTCCGCGCCACATCATATCGTGGGTTTAATACGTCCATAAAAACACACGTATTGTTCTTTTTTCGCAGCCTTGATCTCCTTCATCCCATATTTCCCTTATGAAAAGTACACAGAAATACAATTAAGCATCAACAGTTTTCCGTGAACAGTATGTGGACACTGTTTACACAACATTACATCATTACACCCACATTTCACTCCAGCGTCTGACCGAACAGGTTAATAGAGGGACTGTAAAGCTCTGGGTCGGGAAGATATTAATAGCTTCATTCATCAAGGACGCATTAAACTGATCAAAAGTGACTTTTATAATGTTGCAAAAGATTCTATTTTAAATCAATGCTGTTCTTTTGAACTTTCTATTCATCAAAGAATCCTGAAAAGTCAAATGTATGACGGTTTCCGCACAAATACGAAACATAACTGTGTTCAAATCAGCACATGATCCTTCACAGATCATTATTTTGACCTACACTGTATATGTTTGGGGCACGTATGATTAAAAAAAAAAAAAAAAGAATTAATATTTTTATACATCAAGGACGCATTAAATTGATCTAAAGTTACAGTAAAGACATTTATAATGTTCCAAAATATTGAATACGCTGTTCTTTTGAACTTATTCATCAAAGGTTTCCACAAAAATATGACACTGATAATAATCATAAATGTTTCTTGAGCATCAAATCATATTAAAATGATTTGTGAAGGATCATGTGACACTGAAGACTGGAGTAATGAAGAAATGATCACAGGAATAAATGACACTTTACTGTATATTCACATAGAAAACTGATGATTTACATTATAATAATATTTCACTGTTTCACTGCGTTTTTGATCAAATAAACGCAGCGTTGCCGAGCAGAAGAGACTCTTTCAGAAACATGAAATCATCTTACCTGTGTGTGTGTGTGTGTGTGTGTGTGTGTGTGTGTGTGTGTGTGTGTGTGTGTGTCAAGCAACTGCATTTGATTTGAATTGAAATTTGAATGCAGAGGATCAGAGTCCAGGCGTCAGAAACAGCGACAGGTGCGTCGTTACTATTAATAATGCCAGTGGGAGTTTAGTGACTGTAAACAACATGGACTACATGCTATCTGAACCCTAACCCTGGAGCGTCGCAGGACTGGCTCAACACAGGACTTCACTGATACCGGCCTCAACACTTCAACTCTGTCATGGGACAGAAATGCTTTTGTTTTTACAGGAATAATATTGTTCAGAAGAACACTGGCTGAGAATAACGCAGTGTGGTTCATCATATTTGAGAGCTGGGGTTGTTCTTCGTTTCTTGCATCCATTTTAAACATTACTGCAGAAAACGATTTTTCTCATGCCATGGATTATAAAAATGTGTATATATGACATTAACACCCGCCAGATTTCAAATATAATACATGCATTTTTCAATTGTTGTTTTTTAAAAAGGCATCTGAAATAATAAACTATAAGTGCAATGTAGTATTGTCAAAAATATAGATTTTTCGCTACATATTGACACGGAAATATCTGAAACGCTTCCAATTCTCATTTTCCACAGAATAAACAAACAAAACCAGCATAATTGTGCTTATTCCCGCAGATTTTGAGCTCACACACATAAAGCCTCCTCTCAGGACTAAACGGAGTTATTTTTGCTGCTTATTGCACTTTAATTGTTAAATACACACAAAATAATGTCAAAATTTCGGTCTGAAAATTTTGGCCGATACCGATAACCGATAATTCTTTATATTTGCAAGCAAGACGATAACCGATATATTGGCTGATAAATATGCATACAAATTTTTCATATAAATGTATATTAAAAAACATTAAAAGCCATGTCACAAACACACAATTATAATGTTCTCATTAATAATTTTATGTAGCTTAATGACTTCACATGTTGCACTGAACTGTATTTTGCTTTTTGAAGTGATTCCAATCATATTTATTATATCATGTCATAATCATATTAGTTGTAGTTTAAGAATCAGCTGCTAAAGCCCGTGTTTAGCAGTCAACTACTGAGAAATAAGACCGTTTCAAGCACGTTATTACCCAGAATGCCTTTAGTGAGTCAGATTGAAATACTCAGTTTTAAGATTTATCGGTTATCGGTATCGGCCAAAATGTTAATATCGGTGCATCCCTACTCACAATACTGTTCAGAAGTTGTTTCAACCCCGTTACATCATGTTCAGAATCCATATCGGCTAAAATATCAAGTTGCATATCTCACATTTAGCTAAAAGAGTGCGAAAGAGCCCCATAGTGTAGAGATGCACAGAACACAGAAGTCAGTGTTAAACCAAGTCAATCTGTGTGAGCATTTGAACTTGAGCAACATCATATCATGTGTGACCCCGGATCACGTCACCAGTCTCGAGTCGCACGGGGATATCTGTGGCAATAGCCAACAACACACTGTACGGGTCAAAATGATCCATTTTTCTTTCATGCCAAAAATCATGAGGATATTAAGTAAAGATATTTTGTACGTTTTCTACCGTAAATATATAAAACATGTATTTGTGTGAGTGAGTGCAGCACAATCGCCAACATAAACGCACAACTTTAAAGGAGATTCGATTTTTTTGCTCCCTCAGATTCCAGATTTTCAATCACATGTGTATTCAAGAAGTCTGTGGATCGTGTAGCGCGTACACTATAGAACAAATCCCAGCACGTCTCGAGAGTCCCCGCATGGGCCGAGATCTCATTACTGGTGTTCAGAGCGAGCTCATTGTGTTCAGATAAGGCCCTCAGCGAAGGGGCCCGTCAGGGTTCGGCCCCGAGACACCCAGCAAACCCCGACTGCCCCTTCAGCCCCATGAGGAATGTGTGGATGAGCGAGGCCTCGGGAAGGCAAATCAGGACACGGTGCAAAAATACAGCTGTGCGCGTCATCGGGCCCTGGACCCCGGCCAAACCAAAGACAGCGCTGTTACAGGCATGCACTGAGACACACACACACGGAGAAACACGGCCTTGTGCGCTGTGAGAGAACGCTCCATGCACACATGACCACAGAAAACGGCTTTAAAAACAGGGGGTCATGACCCAAAGATGGATGCACAGGAAAAATAGTACTAAATGTCAAATTTATACAGCGCTTTAACAATATAGATCGTTTCAAAGCAGCTTTACAGTGATAATAGGAGATTACAGTAACAGAGATTGGCTTTACAGCAGATCTAGAATAAAGTTATTCTCCAGATAAAGTTAGTTTTGATTGATTCACTTCCGATGCAGAGATCATTAGTTAATGCATAATAATAAACAATATAAAGTCATGCATTTATCCGAAGCCACTTACAGAAGAGCCAGGTTTAGAGGAGAACACAATGCATAATAACAGGGCTGCACAATTAATCGAATTTGTAATCGCGATTACAATTATGGATCATTCAAAGGCGAAAAAAATAAATAATAATTACATTATTCTGTGTGTTTAATATGTGTTTTGTTTCTTTCTACAGCTTATCTTATGTTTTTTTCCCCCCATTGTTTTAATTTTAGTATAACATAATATAATACCATGCATTTTTTTACTTTGGTGTCTTTAAATTCAATTTTTTTTTTTTTATATTTGATATTTGAGGCTTAAGGCTATAGAAAAGCAATACCAGTTTTTTTTTTGTTAATTTTGATATAACAATATGTCACTTCAAACAATGGCAAAAAGCCATTCAAAACATAATTCGATGTAAATTGTGATAATCGTAATTACAATTTCAAGGCAATAATCGACAATTATGATTTTTGTCGTGATCTGTGCAGCCCTACATCATAAAAAACAATGCAACTAACCATATGGTCATGCATTTATCCAAAGCAACTTACGAAAGAGGAACATCCAAAGCCAGGTTTACTAGAGGTGAGAAGAGGAGAAATCCCTTATCGAAAAACCACACGCACAAAAACACAAGCGGTCACATATTCTGCACATGGGAACTGTTCTGAAACCACATGTTTCCCATGTGCAAATGTGTGTGATCACATGAGGAAAATGTGGGAAATTCATGTGGTTTTTCTTTATTTTGTTGAAGCATAGTGAATAAACAGACGAGAGGAGAAAACACTTCCCATGTCTTCAGTTGTTCATGCCAAAGAGTTTCCAATCAAACTCTAGTGTATTAATCTGAAGCTCGTCTAATCACAGGCCTCAGCCAAATTCCAGGAAGTACTTTTTGATGTTCAAGGACTTCATTCAGAGATCTCACTTATCAAACAATATCTTTATTATCTTTCAAATTCTGAAAAAGGTTAATAGATAAAGAAACTAATAAAACAAAATGGTACTAATAAAGTGCAGCAGATGCAATGACTGCGGAAACTTTCTTTAACCAGTGAAAGATATCAATTTCTTTTTTCAAACTGATTTTTCTCCCATGAATATATGATTTGACATGAAGACTGAAAGCTGTATCATAAACTTGGATATTTATGAGCAATATCACACTCATAGCCATGCGAAGTGGCTCTATATCTATATCAGACGGGCTACAGCGTTCATCATGTGAGAAAAGATTGTTTTATCGATAAAACACTAATTTCACATATATTGTCTTTCAATAATTAAAGTTCCTTTTCATAAACACTGTATGTCTGTTTTCAAGGGTTTTCCAAGACTTACATTTCAAAAAGTCAAATTCAAGTACTTGTACGAACCCTGTAATTAGACAAACGCCAACATGGGCATGTTTGGTGATGTGCCCTCATCCTCGAAAGCCATCAACAAAACTACAGAAGGTCACAGAAAACACACTCTTTAATACAGGTTCACAGTGTGTGAGCAAAACCCAGAGATATTCAAGAGAAACCAAAATGGCCAATGACACGTGGGCCTAAAAGGAATAAAAATATTCCGATAGCTTGAAATAGCAACAATAAATTACATTTTGCAAAGGCTGTAAGACTTATTTAAGATTCAGCCACTGGGAAAAAAAAAAAGCAGTGCTGTACATTCATATTCATATTCAGCACATTTGCAGTAACAGCTGGTGTGAGTTTTACCACGGTGTGAAGAAGCCCTGTGGCTCTACCACAGTTCAAAACTCTCTCAAAACCTCTTCACACGAGGAGAAACACGGAAAAGCAGACGTTAGGCTTCGTTCAACGCAGAATATGACACTATTCTGCTGAAATGACTCACCGTGCACACATAAAATATTTGTTAGATATTATCAAGATGGAGAGAGCAATCGTATTCAGGAAATGCCATGGATCACATGTTAGTTTCATAGGAAAGGAGGCATTGTGCACAGTCACATGTCTTGGAAACCAGACAGCAGCATGCAAGAGTCACACACACACACACACACACTTCATGTGGCTATACACTCTCTCCTCTGACCAAACTTCCTTTCTCTAATTTAGTCATCTTCTGAATAATCTTAAAGCAACAAACCCTCAAATCTAAAGCTGAGCACAAGTCTGGTCTGAACACTCGATGAACAAACTCGCCTTATCAATCTGTCTCAAACCGTTAGCTGGACACACACACACACACACACACACACACACACACACACACAGTGTAATCACCATGGGAAAATCTCAGAGTAAAACTGGGAGTTGTGAAAAATATGATACACCGGTGTGTCGCCAGATGAGAAGTTTATCTATGCATCATCTTTTTACTCTTTTAATTCATTTTAGAACTGTATCATAAAGTCATGGAAGTATATATAAGTATATTTCTCTTTTATAACTGCTTTAATTTGCCTTGCTTTTATTTTGTGATTATTTTAATCATTTTCTGTAAAGCACTTTGAATTGCCACAGTGCATGAGATGTGCAGTATAAATAAACTTGCCTTGCGTTAGCTGGTTTATGTCCGGCCCATGCCCTGTTCAAGTGAGTTAAAAATGACATCCGGTTTCAGTGAACACTGAAGTCCACAGCTGAGGATTCAAGCCACAATCAACTTCATTTATGAATAAAAGTATTTCTGCAACCAGAGATTCGGTCATAGCATAAAACACAGAATTTAGCTGTGGCACTTCAATCTGTGAATGACAATCTTTCTTTTCAAATATCCAAGAACTTCAAGTTCCTTCACAGAATATCACTGCACATGCCCCAAAAACTGCATAAGAGCATTTTCAGATTGTCATACATGTTAAAAAACCCAGTAGTTGACAGACACAGCTTTGCAAAAGTAAATGTTCTGCTCTGAGTTTTAACAGTGTTTGATTTTCTGCAGTGAGTCATAATCATAATCATCATCCTGCATTAAATCACTAATAAACTCAAACACACACACACACACACACACACACACACACACACACGTTTCACAATATGCTCGCAAAACACATTCCACCTGCATTCCTTCACTGCCACAGTTTATTTATCTTTTAAACAAGTTTCATCAGCCTGAATGTGAGACATTACGATTAAGAAAGCAACCCCAAGTTTCAGTGAAATCGGACCCCCATCAGTGTAAATGCAGCTGTACACTCTGAATCATAGAATATATGAAGTAGAAATAAAAATATGGCCCCATATGCGTCATGCAGTCAGAGCTCAAACATGCTGCGTGTCAGATGTGATATTTACCCGGAGACTCTCTCCTTCAGTCGGGCTGTTCCTCTGGATGATGTGAAGAGTTTCCAGCGGGTCCGCTTGTGTGTGTGTGTGTGTGTGTGTTCAGACAGACCCTCCTCACCTCCACTGCTGTCTGTCTGTCTGTCTGTCTACAACAACAGCGATCTCTCTCTCTCTCTCTCTCTCTCTCTCTCTCTCTCTCTCCTCTCTCTCTCTCTCTCTCTCTCTCTCAGTTCAGGAAGTGATTTCGCGTTCAGTCTGACATCATTCTCCAGCGCTTTCAGGAGTTTTTAAAGACACAGTCGGACCGTCCCGTACAGTTCATTTCGAATGAACAATGCCTCAAAAGTAACAATTAAAGGAATAATGTACAGGCAGATGGGTATTATCGAAAAATAAACTCTGATTAATCTCCCCTGGTGCGAGTAAGATCACCTTAAAGACCCCATGAAATCAAAATGTAAGTTTTTTTGGCTTTTAGAATTATTTATTGTCGTTAGCTTTACTGTTAACAAGTGTTCTCCAAAACGACAAAATTCGCATTTAGAAAATATAAGCATTCAAAACTGGGTCAGGGATTTTGATGACGTCACTTTGCACTGTCCAATCAAAGCTCTCTATAATCAGAAGCTCCGCCCCCTATATTATAAACAGACGCTGAAATCGGTCACTTGTTCACACATGTACTATTTTCTACATGGTGAATGCCATCTAGTGCACTATATAGGGGATAGGGAACGATTCAGAAGGTGTAAATATACTTTCCATCGGGGCGAATGAAGTCTGGTTTCACGTTAAGGCCTCATTATACTTCTGCGTCGGACCTACGCCGGAGCCTATACGCCGTAGGCAACGTGTTGGTTTTAATTTATACTTCTGTGTCGTTGTCCGCGTTGACGCGCACCTAGGGAGCATGTGAAACCCCGAGGGAGGGGTTCTGGCAGACCAATCACAGCGCTTGTGTCCGCGTAGAATTGACGCGTTGTTACATTTTTGGAGAGGTGCACGTCAGGGTACGCCGTAGGGTACGCGCGCTACACACAGCCTACGACGTAGCTACGGCGTGAGTTCGACGCAGAAGTATAAATAGGCCTTTAGTGTCCCGTGAACCGCCGCAGCTCCGGTCCAGAGACACGAAACACAGAGCGGATCATGTGATCGAGTCGCCGCAGAACAGAAAACACATCATACTCATTTGAATTCTGCACAGAATTAAATTTTTAAAGTGATATGGAGGAGAAAAGGAGGAGAAACTGTTAGAGATTAGGAGGAAACTGCAGCTTTACCGAGCTCAACGGCTCTGAGATATAAACCAACGCTATTGGCTATTTTTAAAAGGGGGAGGGGCTACTCCAGATGCCCCGCCCTGTTTTCCTGTTTCAGTGGAAATTACTCAATAATGCTGAGCGTTTCAAAGCACTTCAGTGGGACTTTTTTCAAAACAAGACATTTGTTTTGCTATTATGAATGAGTGTGTCATGGATCGCAGAATGTACCAAAAGAAGTGGGTGGGGGGTGTAAATTAGTATATTTATAAATGTCTAAAATGTTATAAATAAATCAATTAAAAAAATATATTTATTCAAATTATTCAAATTAATTTAATTTAAATAAATAAATTTCTTTATGTAAAAATAGTTTGATATTAATAAATCAATGACACATCAAATACATTTTAACAGTCACTGGTTGTCACCTACTGGCGTAACAATTGCTGCGTCCCAATTCGCCTACTATGCCCCAAATTTATGTACTGTTTTTGTAACGAAGTACATACTTTTGAGTGTGTAGCAGAAGAGTAGGCAAACTTTGGGACAAACTAGGCTAATTCGTCATCTTTAATGGACAGCTCTGTCGCTTATTTACGTGCTTAAACTGCCCTGTCAATCATCTTATCACAGTTACAATTTTAATTTAATTTCCTTGAGAAATGTAGTCGCACGTTGATCTGACAGTCGCGGGTCTTTCATACGGAGACTCTCCTCATTGGTTTGCAATTTGCATACTGATGCATTTAAAAGTTAATGACTAAACGTATCATTACAAAAGTTCACTATGCTGTTGCAGATGAAATATAATGTGGAGAACAATGAATAAATATCTTTTTGTCAGGTTAGATGCTGATAATTAATCACTCAAACCCCTTTATCTAAACCTCTACTTAACCGTCGGACTCACACATCCGCCATGTTTGTAGTTTTTTAACACTTTTTATTCGTGTTTGTAGTTCTAATCGAATCCTCGTCCAATCCGGGTCTCTTTGGAATACTTATTTCACATACTACGATTTGGGACACATTGATTATAATTTAGAATACTATTTAGGATGGATAGTGAATCTGACGCAGCAAATAGAATATAGATACAATCTTTATTTGAAGCGTTAACATTAGTTTCAAAGGTCGTTTACTCATTTTGATTTCTTCTGCAAGTGTTTATATCCAGACTATAAACTTTTATCCCAGTACTATTGTTATTATTTGACGTTTGCAACACAGAAATAGCAATACTGAGTAGTTGAAAAATGAGAGAAAAGTCAGAATTGTTAGATATAAACTCACCGTTCTGAGAAAAAAGTCGCAATTACATTTTTAATTATGAGTTTATATCCCACAATTCTGTCTTTTTGAGATATAATTCCCAATTTCGAGATATAAACTTGCAATTACGAGAAAGAAAAAACTAGCAAACACAATTCTGAGAAAAAAGTCTGAACTGCAAGACATACAATAGCCTTCACTATGGGACAGCAACAGCACAAGGACTTTTCACTCTCTGTATCACTGCTCTTGTCTTGTTTGTGTTCCAGACAGACAGTCAGTGGATTAGTGAGATTTTCCAGTTTTTTTTCCTAAAGACTTTGCTACACCAGTAGGAGATTGCAAATGAAAGTCTTCATGGGAGTCGTTGAATCGTTCATTCAACCATTTTGTTCAAAAACATTGATTTATTTACAAAAACTGTGATTTTGCTTGGATCTATTTTCTTTGGCAGAGCAAAAATAGACAAAGTAACTCACAACATTGTGCCTAAAATTATAACTTCTTGTTTGTCAAATTCAATTGTGCTGCACTAACTTCTCAGAAACAGCCTAATCCATCGCTAGTTCTAAAGTGGTTTCTGAATTAGTAAGAATTGTGGGCACATCTTTTGAACTAGTAATGACAAATATTGAATCTGTAGCGTAAGAAAGTAGTTCCACACACACAGACTTACACGCTTGCAAGAGTGTGTTACGGTTGTAACCAGTAGTTTGTGTTTACAGATATGTGTGTACTGTGTATAATTATTTTGTATATATAAATACACACACATGCATGTATATATTTCAGAAATATTTGCATGTATATACTGTATATATATTTACATATAATTTATATTATATATAAATATATTTTCTTAATTATACATGCATGTGTGTGTTTTTATATATACACAGTACACACACACGTTATCTAAACACAAACTTTTATTTTGGATGTGATTGATCGTTTCACAGCCCTACCAGTGTAACTTTTTTTGTGGATTTTAAGCAAATTCTTTGTGTAAAATGTGCACAAGGAATGTGTACATGTAGTATTCTGTGCATCTCTTTAAAACAAATTAGGACACAATTGTCTGGCTCACATTTATTATACACAGAAATCATAACTGCACACACCAGTGCGATTAACACAATTTTATTCATAGTGTTTTCCATGTTGTTCCTGAGATGTTATTGAACTGTGCTACACCACCACCACCACCATCTCAGCGCGTCTGCAGTGCTGGATACGTGTCCCTCGGTCATTTGACACGGGTCATGTTCCTGTCATCCGACAGATGTACATGTGTGTGTATCAGTTCATCGAGTCTTGACCCCTCTGGCCCGAGCTCTCCACTGGCTGGTCTGAAGCGTCACTGGTGTCCGTTCGCTTTCAGAACAAAAGAGCATGCTTGGCCAAGTGTGAGGCATATGATGTTTGATCCTCAAACAATAGCAGATTGTACTCACTCACTTTCCTTTCATGCCAGGCTGGCGCCAAAAACGCCACACTAATGCAACACGGGCATCAGACTCATGCCCTGATTGGCAACAGACAAATAATATAGTCTGAACGCCACGAGTAAGTCCATTAGTGAAGGATTTTTCTGCATGAGGAAGAGAAACCGTGATAAAAGAAAAAAAGCAAACGTAAGCATTAACTCGAGGCGCATGCAGACCTAAAAATATATGAAACATTGGGTTTATATTACATCAGATTCCCCTATGCACAAACACACAACACATTTAATCCATTTAAAACATGCACACTCACAACATTTTTCTCACAATGAAATGCACGTTCTTTTTTAAAGACGTCGCTCAAATGTTTCGTCATGTTGCACGCTCAAAAAAACAAACCAAAGTGTCTTTTAGCATTTTTATTCACCCAATCAGAACTTCACATATCAACAAAGACCATGAAACACCATCCCAGGCCTCCGATCAGAAACATGGTCACGTGCATGCTGTATATGAACAGATCATTGAGAATCCCGAAGTCCAGTCGACGGTGACCCAGCAGGAGGAGGATGACGGACAGCTTGTACTGAAGGCGAAGGAAAACCCGCACGCTGACGTACTGAAGACAGAAGAGCGCAGACAGCGCCACCCAGAGGAGGGAGGTAAAGAGGCTGCAGCCGAAATACAGGAGGAACCGGATGAAACTATACATCCATCGAGACTTCAGGTATAGGTCAAAGTTGTTGTATTTGGTGCGTACGAGCTGGGCGGTGCGCGCCGGGCCACAGGCGGAGTGCATGCAGGTGGTGTGAGGGCCGTGGAAGGAGCGAACCCTCCGAGGGATGGGAATGACAGGCATGGGTGATTCAGGAAGGCCCACGGACAGGACTCTTCCAGGAACTCTGCATGTTGCAGGATCGCAGGTAACGGCTAAAAGGCAGATGGATGTGGATGTGATGTTACTGTGAAAGAGCGCATCGCTGCTCTCATCCGGTGGGAATCTCCATAGCACTGGAACTCTGGGGGAATAAACCAACACAAACAAAGAAATTATGATTAGTGCTTAGGAGCGTAACAATACATCCACGTCACGACTCGTTTCGACACACAATACTGATCTCAAGACACTTTGAACAAAGCCAAAATAGAGTTACATTACAGCTACATTGTATGTAACTGTAATGTAATGCTGTATGTAACTGTTATGTAATTTTTGTATGTAACTGTAATGTAACTCTGTATGTAACTGTTATATAACTATTGTATGTAACTTATGTAACTCTTGTATGTAACTGTTATGTAACTTTGTATGTAACTGTTATGTAACTCTTATGTAACTATTGTATGTAACTGTTATGTAACTTTGTATGTAACTTATGTAACTCTTGTATGTAACTTATGTAACTCTTGTATGTAACTTACGTAACTCTGTATGTAACTGTTATATAACTATTGTATGTAACTTGTGTAACTCTTGTATGTAACTGTTATGTAACTTTGTATGTAACTGTTATGTTACTCTTATGTAACTATTGTATGTAACTTATGTAACTTTGTATGTAACTGTTATGTAACTTTGTATGTAACTTATGTAACTCTTGTATGTAACTGTTATGTAACTTTGTACGTAACTGTTATGTAACTATTGTATGTAACTTTGTATGTAACTGTTATGTAACTTTGTATGTAACGGTTATATAACTCTTGTATGTAACTTATGTAACTGTATGTAACTGTTATGTAACTTTGTATGTAACTCTGTATGTAACTGTTATGTAACTCTGTATGTAACTGTTATATAACTATTGTATGTAACTTTTGTAACTCTTGTATGTAACTTATGTAACTGTATGTAACTGTTATGTAACTTTGTATGTAACTCTTATGTAACTCTTGTATGTAACTGTTATGTAATTTTGTACGTAACTCTGTATGCAACTTTTGTATGTAACTCTGTATGTTACTCTGTATGCAACTCTGTATGTATCTTTTGTATGTAACTAATGTAACTGTATGTAACTGTTATGTAACTTTTGTATGTAACTAATGTAACTGTATGTAACTGTTATGTAACTTGTATTTACATTATACATATACTGTATACATTAAAGTTACATACGAGAGTTACGTTACAGTTACATACAAAGTTACATTACAGTTACATGTTACATTACAGTTACATACAGAGTTACATTACAGTTACATACAAGAGTCACATACAGAGTTACATTACAGAGTTACATACATGTTTTTAATTATTCCTAAGATATAGGCTATGATTCTAAGACCCTTCACTGGAAACACTGATGTTCTGTGATTTTACAAGAATATCATTATGTTTACTTACATTTTCTGGATTGAAAATGCAGTTAATTTGTCAACAAGGTCCGTTTTATAAGAGTTCGATGTTTCTTTCTGCTTTAATGGCCACATTGAGTTCAAATTGAATCTGAATAGTCTGATCATATTATTATACTATTTAAAGCTGTTTAATGTTGATGATATTTACATTTGCCCCTGTATTTTAAATATCGTTAGCCTCATAGCATAATTGCCTAAGTCATATTTCAATGTTTTTGGTAAACAAGAAAAAACACATTTTTTAGAAATCACATTGTTATTTTTTATTGATATTATAACAGTACATTCAACCAGATGTGTGAACAAGTATGCAAAAAGAAAAAGATCCATCATCAATTTCCTAACCAATAAAAGTGACTTAGGCAGAATATGCCATGACTTAGGCATTTTTTCTCTTACATAAAAAATGCAAACATAACATAACAAAAGTTGTTTTACTCTCCTAAATATAACCAAGATGTGTAACTTGTGAACCCTAACCAAGTTGTTTCTTATTAATGTCTAACCTTAAAGGGACACCAGGCAACTTTTTCGTGTTAATAAATCATCTTCGTAAGTCGGTATATGGTTAAATGACTCATTACAGGGCGAATGAAGACTCTCTCACCCGCAAATACTGCCTGTAGGAAGAATATCCCGCTTGCAAGTTTGGTGTATCCTACCCGCGTCCTTCAGTCTCGCAAAGTCTCAAACATGAAGCAGGATCAGTATACGGCAAGCATCCCCAGCACAGAGGCAGTCTAAAGAAATTCGGCTAGAGATTGTTGATAATGGCAGAGCAGCGAAAACCCTTGACAGAAGAATAAAAAAAAAGGAAAAGAGCTTCAGACCGAGCGAGGGCTCACACACGTATCAATATTGGTCAAGCTTTTTCAGAATGGCGAGAGCTGAAAGACAGAGAAGGCTCCAAGTCAGATGCAGACCTCGCATTCTTGCTTTTGCGATTGCCTACACTTTTATTTTATGTCACTAAGTCAACGCGTCGGATAATAGGCAATAAACATGTTGCACATATCATGATCGAGCTAGAATAAACGTTCTGATGTTTTCTTAGACAAGCAAAGGTAAACCGTCATTATACCAGATTAACTTTTAGGCCTTGCTAATATAACTTTAGACAAATATTATCCTCCGATATATATATATATATTTTTATGCTCATGTCCACTCTCCCAAAAAAACAAAACACGAAAGCAGTAACTTTAGTTAGCCTCGTTCATATCGTTCGTTCCTGGTAAAAATACTAGTATGCATGATAACACAATAAAAAAAATTAAAAAAACTCGCCATCAGTTGTGAAGAAAATATTGCTTTACTTGCCTCGGTAGACATAACTGGTTTTGAAATAGCCGGTTCCTCTGCTCAGCTGTTGACAGCTGATCAGCTGGGTTGCTCGTGGCGAGGGGGGAGGGACAACAGTTCGTTTTTACGACAGTGTGTTTGAAAGCATTTACTACCAGACGCTAGGGGGAGCTTCGTAGAGAAAAAACACTCAGACTTGCCTGGTGTCCCTTTAACCACTGTTTTCCTTTTCCACCCTTAATCGAAGTTCCACTTAGGTGCTGTGCAAACATAACATAACCAAAGTTTTTTTATTCTCCTAAATAAAACCAAAATGTGTAACTTGTCAACCCTAACCAAGTTGTTTCTTAATGTTTAACCTTAACCACTGTTTTCCTTTCCCACCAAGTTCCACTCAGGTGTTGTGCACACGCATTTTCACACTGTCTATTGATGAGGGAGGTTGTCATAGTACTGGTGGGCCACTCTTGGTAGTACTGGTTTCATTGTTTTTTTTCAAATGCACGTTATAAGTGACTCAAACTCACAGTGCTTTCAGACGGAGCAGCGTTTACAGAGCCGTACATCAATGACAAACTGCGCATAAAAAATAATCGCAGCCTTTGCGATTTTAAAATTTAAGTGCGATTACATGGAAATTGC
>NC_140221.1:1155000-1170000 GCF_951802725.1 Rutilus rutilus
TTATCTTACGTCATTTTACTTCTCCAGTAAAAGTATCTTGATTTAATAATGTTTAGATATTTGTGCTGGAAAACAAGACTAAATATTATTTCCAGCTGTTCTTATCTCTTGAAAGCACTTTATCTGACATAATTGTGAAAGATTAAACCCTGAAAAACAGACATTTAAAGCATTTCTTTTTATAACAGGCATTTTTCAACTATAACAATAATAAACTCTTCGCAGTTTGTGGTCAATTTCTCTGATTTCCATGATATTTCCATCAACACACACACTCTCAGAGGCTCTAAAATCCTTCATTTTCACCAGCGCCAGATTAAAGCTGTGAAATGTCAAAATCCTCTTACCAACCCAAAGTACACTGAAGGTTGATCAATTAATTCATTAACTAAGTAGAAGTCCAATCCTCCAGCAGAGACAGACTGAATCAATTACCAGAGGCTAATCACAACAAAGGGGACTTTAATTAAAAGAAGTTTAATTAAAGCATTTCCAGTGTAAAATGAAGGAGCGCTTCGTATATTCTGGAGACGCGCACACACACACACACACACACACACACACACACACACACACACACACACACACACACACACACACACACACACACACACACACACACACACTCACTCATACACACTCACCGACACAGACACACACACACACACACACACACACACACACACACACACACACACACACACACTCACTCTCACAGACATGCTCACACACACACACACACACACACACACACACACACACACACACACACAGACACACGCTCACAGACACACACTCACAGACACACACTCACAGACACATGCTCACACACACCACTCACTCACAGACACACACACACACACACACACACACACACACACACACACACACACACACACACTCACTCACACTCACTCATACACACACACGCTCGCAGACACACGCTCACACACACACACACACACACACACACACACACACACTCACAGACACACACACACACACTCACTCATACACACATACGCTCGCAGACACACGCTCACAGACACACGCTCACAGACACACACACACACACACACACACACACACACACACACACACACACACACACTCACTCTCTCACAGACATGCTCACACACACACACACACACACACACACACACACACACACACACACACACACACTCACAGACACACACACACACGCTCACACACACACACACACACACACACACACACACACACACACACACACACACAAAACATCAACATCAATAAACCATGTTGATTGATTTAATTTAATTGAAATGACTTTATTTTCATATGAAATGATGATATATTCCTGTTTGCATATTCTGAATCAGAAACTCAGGCTGTGTGTGTGTGTGTGTGTGTGTGTGTGTGTGTGTGTGTGTTAGAATTAATCTATCCTGAAGGGTTTGTGTGGATTAGATGATCATCAGGAGGATACACACTCTCTCTCTGAGTCTGAGACACACAGACACAATATCAGGACATTCACGAGGAAGGACAGGGTTCCTGACATGTTTGCTTGGATGTTTGTCTAACATAAAAAACATAAAAAAATAAACATTTTGAAAGTTCTGAGAACTTGAAGCTGTTCTTGTGGAAAAGAGTTGCATGAAGTTTCTCTGTATTTCCGGGTTTAGAACGAGTAAATGACGACATTCACGCTGAACTGTTTCACACGAATCATAAATTCCAAAAAATCCTCGTCAGTATATCTGTAAATATTGATAGTGTTTTATTCAGTCTTTAAATGAACTCATTCTGTGAGTCACAAGTTCACTGGATTTTTCTGCATATAAGCATATTTCTGCATTAATATACATAAAGCCATGAATTTCCGCGAGTGATTTAGAGGCGGAGGACACGCGTTTGGCTGCAGTCCGGCAGAGGCTCGCATCAACAGCGTGATTTACAGCGGGGAACAGATGGCGCACAAACCCGTGTTTGGAAAAGATGTGCAGTTTATTCACAGTGACACAGTGGGCGACGCGTGCAAGAGTTTAGATCTGCATGCAAATGAGACGAGAACATCACGCCTCGCGAGCGTGAGAAGCGCATGCATGAGGATCCAGTGTGAACGGAAGAAGACATCAGGAGACACTCCGGAGATTACAGCATTAATCCATCCACAACCTCCTCACTATCAGCCGCTTCTCTGAGGTCAAAGGGGTTCGGCTGACACAGACATGTGGGAATCGCATGCATCGCTATATGGCTGCCATGCTGCTTATATCACTGCTAGCTTAATAAACATAACTGATAAATAACTGAAAATGTGTGTGTAATTCCAGTTTTAACCTCATTTAAAGCCTAAATGAGAGACAGTGTGCCAGGACACCCCGTATACAGTAATGACAAATATTGCCCTGTATCATGAGTGGGATTGTTACTTTACCAATAAGTCAATATATTATTATCACATCACATACATACATGCTCTGGATATATGAAGATTTTAGTTTATAATAACATATATAAAATAGCCATAGTAAAATTGCATATGTAGGCTACATACTGTATGTTAATAGTAGCCTATTTAATTTGCAGTAATTCCATTTTTAATGTTGTAGAGTTAATTTTCATCCATATTCAGATTTCTGAATATTCTGATATTCAGATTTCATCCCATTTAATGTGAACATAACATGTTCTATCAGTTGTTTTGAATTTTACACATGCATTGAGTGAGCTGATGAATATTACTCATCATAGCATATCTATATGCTTTTGGGTTTGTTAAATATGCTTTGGAATATATTTGTTTGATAATATGGGTTAATAAACCATGTGTTTTTAATTAAGATACAAGATCATTTTTGAGAAATCAAGGATGGCTCAACTTACGCGACCAGCTGGCCCACTTTACCTGAGAAAATGTGTCTGGAGTGCTTGATCTCAAAATGTTTCTCCAGTAGGGGTTCAGCGACAAAATCGGCAGCTGGCAGCAGGAAGTAGCTGCCGTTGACAGCCGGAAGCCCTGCCATATTAGGAGAAACCTGCCATTTCGTGGCAGCCAATCAGTATCGTCCAACGTAGTGAGTGCATTCACTCTACTAAAAGGGGATTTTAACTTCGATGCCATATAATAATCATTCCCCCAGACATTTTTACTTCTACCTGCAAAGACAATTAAATAACAGTCCAATTCCATGTGAAATATAGGCTTGTCAGGTTTGGGACAGAGTCTGTAGAAATGGTTTCTTGAAAAATAACAACTTATGTGAGATGAATATCTGCTCTAAGAAGTGATGTCAAGCATGAAATTCACGTGTAATTGAACACTAACTGAGTCACAGTTGAGTTACCAAATGAAGAGGAGAGGAATCTGTAGCAGAACTTCTTTTAATAAACACAAAACAATGAAGCGAATCTACACTGGAGAACACATTGTGCAATGCAAGACAAAGAACTGAATAAACTGAGTGCTATATATACACAGGCAAACAAAGGGAGCTAAATGAAACACAGGTGAACTTAATTATTGACTAACAGACTATCATGGTTAACTTGTAGATCCTAAAAGAGCAGCCAAAAGTGTGACTGCAAAGGAACATTCGCTCAACCCCAGTTCAGGACGGCACACGGATTAAGCGGTGTGGTATTCTTGCGACTGCAATATTCAGACTCCGTATGGATTTAGGACAACATTTCAGCTATACGGTAATGCACCTTTGCTGTTTTAGGCTTGTTCTTTTTTCTCCATTCTTGCAAAACTGACTTGATTTAGTACAACTAAAAAAAGTTAGTTTAAGCAAAAGTATAGATATTGTCTTTTATTTTACCTGTCCTTGTGAGAAAGCATGCTTTAAAAAGAGGAGTACATATTATTGAAAATAAACCTATAAAAAACACACTTATTTGCAAGAATGTAATGTTTTCAGACTTAATTGCATATTTTAAATGTATATTAAACAGTCCTTTGTTTGACAGAAGTACATATTTGTAATCCATTTCATAATTACTTTGAAATATGGTTAAAGTGCACTGCTGAATGTACTGATATTTACTGTGCAGTTATGGTCAACTAAAATATATTTTAATATAATTTCTATTTAAACTTATGTAATGCATTTAAAAATATACATGCAATAAAACATGAAGTTGCAATTTTGTACATTTTAAGAAAATATGAACTTTTATATTTAATATTGAATAACATGTAGGCTACAACAGATCAAATTAAGTGTGCTTCTTTAAAGCACAACAAAAAACATAATGTACTTTAAAGTAAAACTCTTAGTTTGACATTACTTTTTAAAGTGTACATATACTTGCTGTCACTCCTGCCAGCAGAAGCACTATGATGGCCACCAGAGGGCACTTCTCCCTAGACCTTTTCCATTTCCATAAACCTTTGCCTGGACTCATTTTAGTGTGATTACATCCACCTGTACGTCATTGGTTTGTTAATGTTTGTGTGTATACAAGCCCTCTGGTGGCATCATAGGCACTTCAGCTGGCAGGTGTGACACTTATGAACGTGTACACTTAAGTGGCTTTTTATAATTCATCTTTGTTATTATCTGCAAGTGGACCTACAGGTTTTTTTTTATTTATTATTATTATTATTATTATTGTACTTTCAAGATACTACAGGTACACATCCAATACCAATAAGCACACTTTTTTTCACAAGGGTACATAGCAATTCAAAAATTATACAGTTTTCCAGACAGCAACATGGTGTCGGCCCAGATCCGGTACGTGTGGACCGCACACGGCCCAGATGTGGGCCGGATCTGGGCCGACACTATGTTGCTGTCTGGGTTCTTACATGGTTTTCCGTTGCAAACTAATCTGGTTGTGCTATTTTACCTAATGCAACTTCCATTCTCAAAGCTTTGACCTTTTTATTCTATCAAAAATATTACATTCTCAAACCAAACGGCATGATTTCACTGAATCCACTCTTCATTGTAGGCTTTAAAGATCAACATGGAGAAAATCATGCTAATATTCCCTCTGATATTGCTGGTGCTGCATATACAAGGAGCAGAGTTCTCCAAAAGTCCAGTTTGTTTGCTTGCCGAAGCTCCACAGCCGGAGTTCAACAACACCATCTATGCCACTTGTGAAGTAACTCCCATCCCCAATTTGCCACCTTGCCAGCCAAAGATCTTTGGGCAAATCCTCTTCAAGCAGCTCTTCCCCAATGGAGATTTAGAAGTGCAAATCAACCTCAGTGGTTTTCCTGCCACGGATCGTCAAGAGCGCGCCATGCACATCCTTCAGTATGGAGACCTCAGTCAAGGCAGCATCACTGTTGGTCCTCATTATAATCCACACGGCGTTGACCACCCTCATCATCCTGGAGACCTGGGCAACTTTGCTTCCGAGCAAGGCGTTATAAGGCAGTTCCTGAGGCTTCCAGACGCCAAGCTCTTTGGGCCTTATTCCATACTGGGACGTGCGGTGGTGGTTCATGAGAAGGAGGATGATCTGGGAATGGGTTCAGATGAGGAGAGTAAACTCAGTGGGAATGCTGGACAGAGAATTGCTTGCTGTGTGATTGGTATTACTACTCCAAGTCTGTGGCAGACGACTGAACCGCTTCCCAAGACAAAAGGAAGAAGGGACTGAGAGTCAAAGATGAGGGAGTCGGATATGGTGGAAGGGCAGATTCAAGTAGGATACAAACTTCCTTGTGTATTCTTTGTATGTGTCCTACATTAAAGTATATTTCATAACCTGAACATTCCCATGTTTTTTCTTGGTCTTTTCAGAGGCTTTTTGGCCATAGCTTCCAATAGTAAATGCACCCTTAAAAATAAATGTAGGGTGAATTGGGTAAAGTGGGCCATTTAGTTTGATTTACTGTGCTCAGTGGGTTAACACTTTAAGAGCATGACAATGGCCTTTAATTAAAGATACACTATTTCTTTAAATGATAAAATGGTTTTGGTTGATGCAATATGACACTGGAGGGTGTGGCTCATCTCAAGGGAGGACACCCTTATTGTTAAAGGTAGAAAACCCTCTAACATAAGATTTTATTTTCTAAATTATAAGGTTTCTCACACATATTGTGACTGTTCCTGGTTTGTTGCTAAAGTTAACAGGGAATCAAATGCAAAGAATCGAATGTGTTGGTTTTCTTGTAAGGAGTTTATATATTACTGACCCACTTTGGCTGAATGTCTTAAAGTGGGCCAGTAGGATTTATGTAAAGTGGGTGACCTTAAGTATTTTTTTTTTTCAAATTCATTAAACAAATTGAGCAAAATGTAGATGCATAATGTGACGCTTTAAAATATAGACAATTTAAGTTCATTTAAAGTGTTTAGAGAAAATGGACACAAATGTTTTACAATATGGTTAAGATTTTAAATGTTCATCTTACTGAATTTGTGTGAGCAGTACTTGTTGCATGTGCAACCATTTGCACGTTTATGAAAATGGCATATATGCAAAAATATTTTTCTTATAAATGTGAACATGGGTGTGTTATTTTTTTTATTTTTTTTTAACTTTTATTAAATCATATTTTGGGCCCTATTTTAACGATCTGAAACGCAAGTATCAAACGCGAAATGCGAGTAACTTTTGTAGGCGGATCTCCCGACGCAAATCTAAAAAGTGTTGGTCTGAAGTAGCTTCATTACTCATAGGTGTGGTTTGGACGTAACGTCAAATAAACCAATCAGAGCGTCATCTCACATTGCCTTTAAGAGCAGGCGCGCTTGTTCCATGGCGGATTACAATTTGATCCCTGATGTCCTTACGCAGCTCTCTGGTCTTGGCCATTGTGGAGGGGTTGGAGTCTGTTTGATTTGAGTGTATGGACAAGTCTTTTATACTGGTAATGAGTTCAAACAGGTGCAGTTAATACAGGTCATGAGTGGAGAACAGGAGGGCTTCTTAAAGAAACACTAACAGGTCTGTGAGAGCCGGAATTCTTACTGGTTGGTAGGTGATCAAATACTTATGTCATGCAATAAAATGCTAATTAATTATTTAAAAATCATACAATGTGATTTTCTGGATTTTTATTTTATATTCCGTCTCTCACACTTGAAGTGTACCTATGATAAAAATTACAGACCTCTACATGCTTTGTAAGTAGGAAAACCAGCAAAATCGGCAGTGTATCAAATACTTGTTCTCCCCACTATATATATATATATATATATATATATATATATATATATATATATATATATATATTAGTTCAATCTCTACACACATAATTCACATTTGTATATATTTGTATAGCACTTTTCATGAAACATATCATTTCAAAGCAGTCCGCAACAAAGGACCTTGCATTATGTGTGCGGTGTTTGTATAGTTGCACTGTATTTTTGGCTAATGTGAAGTCCCTTTCACACCAAAAGTAAAATTAATTATTAGCCTCAGGCTGAAGCAAATGCAAATTTACGCCTGTTAGATTAGAGAGCGCAGTGAAAGAAAAACCCTTTCAGCTGAGGGGAAAGTTCAACACTCTTAGTTCAGCAATAAAAAAAGTAAAGAATTAAACACACGTGATGTTTATCTAAAGTAATTTTTCCTTATTAGTATGGTTGAAGTGGATCATCAAAGGTCAGCAGCAAATACATTGCTTAATAAAGTGTGATTAAACACAAACTACATTTGTGTAACTTAATATATTTAAATATTGCATTATATTATATTTACTTTGAGTAATACTGGAATCTGTTTTGTTTTTGCGTGTGAGATCAGTAAGTGCTTGCTCACATTTCTTCTAAAACTAATGCGTTACTTTACTAGCTACTTGAAAAAAGTAATCTGATTATCTATTGCGTTGTAATGCGCCCAACACACTGTGGTGCAATGTTGTGAAATATACACTAAATGTTTTATTATTTAAAACAGGCATCTTGTCTCATACAATGTATGCAAGCAGCAAGTTAATCCAGAATTACAGACATAAATAAATGAAGAGCTCATGAGGCTGACGTGACACATCATTACTGTGCTTTAGTAACAAACTGATATAAATATGCAAATAAATATGCTCATAGCAACATGTTTCAATGCACATAATATGCACACATCAGCAGCTTGTTTTCATGTAAATTCAACGCATTCCTCACAACCAACATGCTTAAGCATAAAACAGCTGCAGAACGAGTCTAATGGCTGTTATATAATAACAGTACACATTGTTTTCCATACACAGAACGCACAGACCTGCATTATTACAGTAGTTCAGTGCATCTGATCAGTGAAATACTCCAATAACAGCAACTCAATGGCTGACGGTGAACACAGGATCATCCGCAGAGTCTGTGTTTTTCGAGCAGCACGACGGGATATTGTGAAGCTTCTCCCGCGCCAGATACAGAACCGGCTGGATGCTGCAACTCACGTTCACGAAGCCAAAGGCGATGTAGTGGATATAACAGCGGAAGACCTCCGAGGAGAAATACTCTTGAAATGGGAAGAGAGCCACCGGCGGGAAGTAGTTGAACACAATGATGGCCAAGATGATGATGACCGTTTTAAAGGCCTTTTCCTTGACGGGATGCCTCTCGTCTCGGCCTGGAGCCGACTGTCTCAGGGCCCAGAGAATAGAGATGTTACAGAACAGCATGAACGCAAACGCCGCCACATTCATGACGGTGAAGGCTTTCTCAAAGTGAGGGATGTTTCCTGCACACTTTGCTGAGGCGTAGACTAAGATGACGAGCCACACGGCGCCGGCGCACACCGAGCGATGTCGCTTGTCTTTGAGTTTGGTGAAGGTGATGGGATGGCAGACGGCCATGTATCGGTCCAGACAGATGCAGGACAAGAAGAGCGGCGACGAGTCTTTGACGCCGTAGAAGAAGCGCAGGACGTACCAGGTGCTGCTGGAGGTCAGATACACGATGTTGGCCAGTTCCAGCGGAGGAATGAGGCCGAAGAAAGTGTCCAGCAGGGCCAGTTGGACGATGAAGATGTCTGAGGTGGACGAGTCTCCCTTATTCTTACGGATGAGCCACAGAACCATGATGTTGGCCGGGATGCCCAGGAACATGTTGATGAACTGCAGCACCAGGTAGAAGATGATGACGGTGGGCATGTGTGCACATCTAGCGTAGGCGGTCTGCTCGACCGGAGAGGCGTTCAGCGGCTGGTGACTGAGAGGAAGAGAGGAGTTGATGTATCTGAACAGCTCTGTGATTTCCATCGTCCTCTCTGCGTCACCCCTGAAACACACAAACAGTGATCAATCAAACTCTTGCTTTGTGCTTTTCTGCTCCTCATTCAAACGGCACTGAAACAGCTTTGACTTTCCCAGACAGCAACATAGCGTCGGCCCACATCTGGGCTGTGTGGAATCCATGTGTACCAGATGTGGGCCGGATCTGGGCCGACACTACACCATATTACCAAAAGTTTTGGGACGCCTGCCTTTACATGCACATGAACTTTAATGACATCCCATTCTTAATCCGTATTGTTTAATATGGAGTTGGCCCACCTTTTGCAGCTATAAACAGCTTCAACTCTTCTGGGAAGGCTTTCCACAAGGCTTAGGAGTGTGTTAATGGAAATTTTTGACCATTCTTCTAGAAGCGCATTTGTGAGGTCAGGCACTGATGCTGGACGAGAAGCTCACAGTCTCCGCTCTAATTCATCTCTAAGCTGTTCTATCGGGTTGAGGCCAGGACTCTGGGCAGGCCAGTCCAGTTCCTCCACACCAAATTCCTCATCCATGTCTTTATGGACCTTGCTTTGTGCACTGATGCGGAGTCATGCTGGAACAGGAACATCCCCAAACTGTTCCCACAAAGTTGGGAGCATGAAATTGTCCAAAATGTCCAAAATGCATTTAGAGTTCCTTTCACTGGAACTAAGAGGCCAACCCCTGAAAAACAACCCCACACCATGATCCCCCCTCCACCAAACTTTACACTTGGCACAATGCAGTCAGGCAAGACCATTCTCCTGGCAACCGCCACACCCAGACTTGTCCATCGGATTGTCAGACAGAGAAGCGTGATTCGTCACTCCAGAGAACATGTCTCCACTGCTCTAGAGTCCAGTGCGTCCCACGCTTTACACCACTGCTTCCCTCGCTTTACACCACTGCTTCCCACGCTTTACACCACTGCATCCCACGCTTTACACCACTGCATCCCACGCTTTACACCACTGCATCCCATGCTTTACACCACTGCATCCCACGCTTTACACCACTGCATCCCACGCTTTACACCACTGCATCCCACGCTTTACACCACTGCTTCCCTCGCTTTACACCACTGCATCCCACGCTTTACACCACTGCATCCCACGCTTTACCCCACTGCATCCCACGCTTTACCCCACTGCTTCCCACGCTTTACACCACTGCTTCCCTCGCTTTACCCCACTGCATCCCACGCTTTACCCCACTGCGTCCCACGCTTTACCCCACTGCTTCCCTCGCTTTACACCACTGCTTCCCACGCTTTACACCACTGCTTCCCACGCTTTACACCACTGCTTCCCACGCTTTACACCACTGCTTCCCACGCTTTACACCACTGCTTCCCTCGCTTTACACCACTGCATCCCACGCTTTACCCCACTGCATCCCACGCTTTACACCACTGCTTCCCACGCTTTACACCACTGCTTCCCTCGCTTTACCCCACTCATCCCACGCTTTACCCCACTGCATCCCACAATTTACACCACTGCTTCCCACGCTTTACACCACTGCTTCCCACGCTTTACACCACTGCATCCCACGCTTTACACCACTGCATCCCACGCTTTACCCCACTGCATCCCACAATTTACCCCACTGCATCCCACGCTTCACATTACTGCATCCGACTCTTTACCCCACTGCATCCCACGCTTTACACCACTGCATCCGACTCTTTACACCACTGCTTCCCTCGCTTTACCCCACTGCATCCCACGCTTTACACCACTGCATCCCACGCTTTACACCACTGCATCCGACTCTTTACACCACTGCTTCCCTCGCTTTACCCCACTGCATCCCACGCTTTACACCACTGCACCCCACGCTTTACACCACTGCTTCCCACGCTTTACACCACTGCATCCCACGCTTTACACCACTGCTTCCCACGCTTTACACCACTGCTTCCCTCGCTTTACCCCACTGCATCCCACGCTTTACCCCACTGCATCCCACGCTTTACCCCACTGCTTCCCACGCTTTACACCACTGCTTCCCACGCTTTACACCACTGCTTCCCACGCTTTACACCACTGCTTCCCACGCTTTACACCACTGCTTCCCACGCTTTACACCACTGCTTCCCTCGCTTTACCCCACTGCATCCCACGCTTTACACCACTGCATCCCACGCTTTACCCCACTGCTTCCCTCGCTTTACACCACTGCTTCCCACGCTTTACACCACTGCTTCCCACGCTTTACACCACTGCTTCCCTCGCTTTACACCACTGCATCCCACGCTTTACCCCACTGCATCCCACGCTTTACACCACTGCTTCCCACGCTTTACACCACTGCTTCCCTCGCTTTACCCCACTCATCCCACGCTTTACCCCACTGCATCCCACAATTTACACCACTGCTTCCCACACTTTACACCACTGCTTCCCACGCTTTACACCACTGCATCCCACGCTTTACACCACTGCATCCCACGCTTTACCCCACTGCATCCCACAATTTACCCCACTGCATCCCACGCTTCACATTACTGCATCCGACTCTTTACCCCACTGCATCCCACGCTTTACACCACTGCATCCGACTCTTTACACCACTGCTTCCCTCGCTTTACCCCACTGCATCCCACGCTTTACACCACTGCATCCCACGCTTTACACCACTGCATCCGACTCTTTACACCACTGCTTCCCTCGCTTTACCCCACTGCATCCCACGCTTTACACCACTGCACCCCACGCTTTACACCACTGCTTCCCACGCTTTACACCACTGCATCCCACGCTTTACACCACTGCTTCCCACGCTTTACACCACTGCTTCCCTCGCTTTACCCCACTGCATCCCACGCTTTACCCCACTGCATCCCACGCTTTACCCCACTGCTTCCCACGCTTTACACCACTGCTTCCCACGCTTTACACCACTGCTTCCCACGCTTTACACCACTGCTTCCCACGCTTTACACCACTGCTTCCCACGCTTTACACCACTGCTTCCCTCGCTTTACCCCACTGCATCCCACGCTTTACACCACTGCATCCCACGCTTTACCCCACTGCGTCCCACGCTTTACCCCACTGCTTCCCTCGCTTTACACCACTGCTTCCCACGCTTTACACCACTGCTTCCCACGCTTTACACCACTGCTTCCCACGCTTTACACCACTGCTTCCCTCGCTTTACACCACTGCATCCCACGCTTTACACCACTGCATCCCACGCTTTACCCCACTGCATCCCACGCTTTACACCACTGCTTCCCACGCTTTACACCACTGCTTCCCTCGCTTTACCCCACTCATCCCACGCTTTACCCCACTGCATCCCACAATTTACACCACTGCTTCCCACGCTTTACACCACTGCTTCCCACGCTTTACACCACTGCTTCCCACGCTTTACCCCACTGCGTCCCACGCTTTACACCACTGCTTCCCTCGCTTTACACCACTGCATCCCACGCTTTACACCACTGCATCCCACGCTTTACCCCACTGCATCCCACGCTTTACCCCACTGCATCCCACGCTTTACACCACTGCTTCCCACGCTTTACACCACTGCATCCCACGCTTTACACCACTGCATCCCACGCTTTACCCCACTGCATCCCACAATTTACCCCACTGCATCCCACGCTTTACACCACTGCATCCGACTCTTTACCCCACTGCATCCCACGCTTTACACCACTGCATCCGACTCTTTACACCACTGCATCCCACGCTTTACCCCACTGCATCCACAATTTACCCCACTGCATCCCACGCTTCACATTACTGCATCCGACTCTTTACCCCACTGCATCCCACGCTTTACACCACTGCATCCGACTCTTTACACCACTGCATCCCACGCTTTACACCACTGCATCCCAAGCTTTACACCACTACATCCCACACTTTACATCACTGCATCCCAAGCTTTACACCACTACATCCGACACTTTACATCACTGCATTCCACGCTTTACATCACTGCATCCCACGCTTTACATTGCACTTGGTGATGTAAGGCTTGGATGCAGCTGCTCGGCCATGGAAACCTATTCCATGAAGCTCTACGCACTGTTCTTGAGATAATCTGAAGGCCACACGAAGTTTGGAGGTCTGTAGCTGTTGACTGCAGAAAGTTGCCGACTTCTGTGCACTGTGCGGGTCAGTATGCACTGACCCCGCTCTGTGATTTTACAAGCCTACCACTTCGTGGCTGAGTTGCGGTTGCATTCAATCCAATTTGAGAAAAATACATTTGTTTGAAATATGAAAAAATTAAGCACAAAAATCTTCTATACAATGACTTTTTAGCAATATTTGATATTTATGAGGTGTATATTTATGGTGTATAATTATGATGCACAAAATATAACCATACACCAAGATAAACAATCTTGTTTATCTTAAATCCCTATGGCAACTATGTGACATATGCAGCCAGGATCTAATTATGTATAGAGATTGTGATAGTTTTGAGATTCGCCAAGATTCGAACAAGTCATGATCATAGCACTTTATACAAAACAGCTTCACAGAGGAAAGCAGCGACAGTGTCAAAAGCTTCTTCAGTTTCAGGAATCTGTCATTTCAAATATCATTATGATTTCAGTTTCAACCATAAAGCAGCTCTACAGAAGAATTATTCAGTGACCTTATTTGGTAGTTTTAATACAGCTTAACCAATAAGTCTCACTGAATATGAATTGTCTTAAACCAGCTGTTGCATTTATGAAGTTTTCATCAGTAGAGAAACCTTCCAGAAGTGTCATTATTATTATTATTATCATCATCTCTTACCTGTCTGAAGTTTCTCCGATCTTCAGCCGCAGTGTGAAGTTCATTGAGGGACTGACAGCTCATTTTAAGCTGAAGACACTGACGAAGTGAAACGTTCCATATTAAACCAATATGGAAATGTGTCCTCTGAACGGTTCTCTTACAGAAGAACTATTTGCATATCTTTGAGTTTATGGACCAGATAACATGCTAACATATGAACAGGCTTTGTGAAGAACACGTTTATGGATGGTGGGATCAGGGGCGGCCTTAAGCATCTGGGGGCCCGTTTCAATAACTAATATGGGGCCCTACCCACATAAAACATAAACATAATAGAGCAGAAAAAGACGGTTTACAAGTCTGAGAGCGCGGAATAGAAACTCGTGGGTACGGTTTATTAATCCGTGGATGATGCTGGACCAAAGAAAGAGGTAACTTTTGGAAGACTGAATAAAGCTTTTCTTTTGTTGTCTGATATCATTATTTTTTCAGCACCACTGGCATATGTACGTTTCATTTCCTATTCAAATTATTTTCCTGCAAAAAAAAAACAAAAAAACGTTTTAACCTTAAGGCAAAAAAGGCAAAGTATAAACACAAACTACCGGTATTAAATTTACTTCAGATCACCGTTCGCGGGGGCGGTAAACGTCGCCATGGTAACCGCGGCGCGACTCGAGTTCGACCAATCAGAGACGTCAGTGTTTTGCTTAGAATTATGGGTAGTGTAGTATTTCTCCAGAAGATCGCAAATAACAAGGTTGATGAGCAGAAACTTTCGTTTCACAACCTCGTAGCTCATTATGGCTGAAAATCAATATTCTACGGAGAAAATGAATGGGATTTTGCTGGTCTGTTGGGGGCCCCCCTTGGAGGGCGGGGCCTGTTTCAATTGAAACGGGTGAAACATAGGTAAGGCCGCCTCTGGGTGGGATTGGTTCAGAAGATGTATAGAAGCAAGTCCTCATCATTAACACTGATTGGCAATGATGCAACTCGCCATTGGCTCCTGACGGAAATTTGGTGGTAAACAACTGACACAACTGTACATTATTATACTTTTGAAGTTCACTATAACAAAGT
>NC_140221.1:1175000-1182500 GCF_951802725.1 Rutilus rutilus
TTTTAAAATGCATTCAGACCAGGTTTATTATCGTTAAATGACATCATTTTTATCTTTTTTATTTTCTTGCACATTACGAGTTGGTGTCGTCATGCAGCGCAGAAGAAAGCAGCAGTCTCTCTCTCTCTCTCTCTCTGTAGACTGTAACCGCTTCTGATTGATCACCTTCCTCTGAAATATTTCTCCCTTCCCTGGCAGGAGATTACAGACGGCAATTTGTGTTTATGGGATTCCCGAAATTCACTTAACAACTGCCCCGCTATTAAAAGGTCAAGCAGGGAGGAGGTAGAAACATCCCAACGTCATTCCTCATCCCCGTTCCTGATCAGAAAACAACAAACACATGAAATCCATGATTGTAAAACTTTATTACTGTGATCAAACCTCTAAGTATTAAAGTCACCATGAAATCAAAATCTGTAATTCTTGTTTTTTTGTAATGCAATATTTAACGGCGCACATCATTTTAATAATGTTGAATCAGAATAAGTTCCTCTTGCAGCATCTCTTCTCTTCTCTGATGATGTGGGCGGGGCAACCTGTCAATCACATGAGATCAGCCAATAGCAAACCACAACCATCCAATCAATGCCTCACGGACACAATCAAGCCCCGCCCACATTTGTTCTTGTTCCAGAAGCGTTTCACTCGGCATACGACACAATGGAGAAGAAAAGACTTCGGTTTCATGACGACTTTAAAGTGTTTTTACTTATTACACCATAAAATAGATGATAAAATCCCATAAAATCTTTTCATCATATATAAAAATCTAGTCTGCATTCTCACAGACACAGTAAATCCATCAAAACCCAGTGAATAGGTTAATAAACCTGATCATGTTTGTATAAAACTGTTGGCTGTAAGGACTACTTGATATTTGTACTACATCTCTTTTTAGCCGTTTCCTCTCCGGTTTCAGCTTGAGTGTCTCTGGGTTTTGGTGGTTTGAGGTTTCATTCATTCGTACATTATTAACAGCGTCGCACCATTATCTCCCCGCGAGCTCCTCTTACATCAAACACATCGCGTGGAAAAGCCCAAGCGTTTGTGCGAGAGCCTGGGAAGACGGACAGGTGTGGGATCAAATATTTATCGTTGTATATCAGTAGGCGGTAAAAGAGCAACACACACACATGCAAAAAATGAGAGAAATCATCATCCGATGGAAGCAGCACAAATGCTATTATTATTGATTTATGTCAAATAGCTGTGTCGTCTTGTGCACAAAAAATAAATAAAAATTGTACGTGCATTAATTTTAATTTCGATGTTTAATGTAAAACGTCAGGGTTATTCGCACCGCTCTGTTATCTTAGTGGCAGTTTAACTAGCAGGGTAGTTTTGTCCGAGTCAGGTAGTGACAAAGCGTGTTTTGCTGCTCTTGAATTATCCAGGCCACGGGCAGATGGGACTCCGCTGAAACGTGAGAGTGACACCTGACCCCGCGACGACCTGCGGATCACCTGCCCAGGTGTGGCCGTGGAGATTCTCAGCTGACCTTTGACCCCAGCGTCTCCACCCGCGAGGTTAAACGCGTTCTTCCACCTGCTCAAACTCGACCCACAGTCGATTACAAGTGCGATATCACTGCTAGAAAAATGAATGAGTAATAGGAACAGAATGGTTTTGGGGATGCAGTGACGCGCTCCGGTCCAATAGTGTGTAATGTTACAGGTGTGCTGTGTGCGGTTACGCTTTGGAAATATCGTAAAAAAATAGGTCTGAGGCCAGTGTAAGCATGCACAGATACACACAGACGAAGGGCATTTGAAAATGAAAGCATGACGGGGAAAAATTGTTGGTCTAGGTTTTTCTCTCGTTTTCGATTTTTAAAATATCAAAAGTAGTTTGCAATATATGCTCACTGGAATGTTTGGGAAAATCCCCCAAAACACACCGACTATACAAACTTTTATTCCTTTTCACATGCAGATTGTGATTACAGGGGCAGATTATTATGATATACTGATCTACTATTCAAGCTTCTTCTTCTTCTTCTGCTGAGACTAAATTTAATCAGTCTCTCCTCCTCCAAACTCGACCTTCAGACTGTTGCTAGACTTACAGAATTCCCGTATCACACTTCCGAACATTCCCAAACTCAGTTAGGGTCAGGGTAGAAGTGGTTGTTGAGCTGCAGATTTAGGCTCACATAAGTGACTGCACTGCAAAAATGCTTTTCTTACTTAGTATTTTTGTCTTGTTTCCAGTCCAAATATTTAAAAATTCTTAAATCAAGATGCATTTACTAGATGAGTAAAATGCCATACGATATGTCTTGTCAAAATTAAGTGATTTGTTGCTTTAAAAAAGCTAAATGATCTGCCAATGTGGTAAGAAAAATATTTTTAATTCAAACAGAAACAATATTATTTTTCTTACCCCATTGGCAGATCATTTTGCTTGTTTTAATCAAAAACTCACTTAATTTTGATTCATTTTCCCAGAAAACAAGACATAATATCGTATGGCATTTTACTACTTTAGTAAATGCATCTTGATTCAAGAACTTTTTTAAGAAAATACCAAGTAAGAAAAGCATTTCTTTTTTTGCAGTGTGCATTTATTTTAATTTAATTAAGAAGTATTCAGTTATATATTTTATTTATTTAATTATTCAACCCGACAGTTTACTGTTCCAAATATTTAATATGTTGCTTAAAAATAAAATATATTGTGTTCAGTGAAAAAACTAGTTGTTTTTTACCCAGACATTTAAAATAACACAGAGCTGTAATCGCGAGCCCGTGAAACCGTGATACTTTTGCTTAAGGTTCTCACCGTCAAAATCTCAGCGAATACTAAAATAAACGATGAATTATAGCCTGCTGCGTCTGCTAACCCTGAGCATTAGCATCACCTTACAGTTTGATCCATTCCTGAAGAAGAGAAGCCCTGAAACTTATGAGCTGTCAGGAAAAGTGTGTGGTCCTGCCGGTAAGCGTTCGCTCAGAGTCCTGCCAAGCGCCTGCCAATCTGAGCGTGTGTTAGGATCCTGTAAATGTTCCTTCTGTTCTGACGTGTGACGCTTTAAAAGGCCCGTTTACAAAAGTAAACAAATGCTGTCTACAATCACCAGAGTTCTCCTTATATGTTCTGTGTGCAGATTCAAACACACTGCTAAATACTTACATATGACTGATAGGCCTGTAGTTAAAGTCCCACTGAAGTGCGTTGAAACGCTCAGCATTATTGAGTAATTTACACTGAAACAGGAAAAAGGGGCGGGGCATGTGGAGTAGCCCCTCCCCTTTAAAAAATAGCCAATAGCGTTTGGTTTATATCTCAGAGCCATTGAGCTCGGTAAAGCCGCAGTTTCCTCCTAATCTCTAACCGTTTCTCCTTATAATCTCCTTCATATAACTTTAAAATTTCATTCTGTGCAGAATTCAAATGAGTACGATGTGTTTTCTGTTCTCCGGCGACTCTATCATATGATCCGCTCTGTGTTTCGTGTCTCTGGACCGGAGCTGCGGCGGTTCACGGGACACTAACGTGCAACCAGACTTCATTCGTTCAATCATTCCCTATCCGCTATATAGTGCACTATATGCTATTCACCATGTAGAAAATAGTAAATGTGTGAACAAGTGACCGATTTCAGACACAGCTTCAGCGTATGTTAATAATGTAGGGAGCTTCTGATTATAGAGAGCATTTGATTGGACAGTGTAGAGTGATGTCATCAAAATCACTGATCCATATTGGCGGAAGTGAGAGACTGTACGTTTTGAACGCTTGTATCTTCTAAATACACATTTTGTCATTGTTTTGGAGCACACTAGCATATACAGTAGTTAACAGTAAAACTAAAAGCCAAAAACTTCAATTTTGATTTCATGGGGTCTTTATGAAGCTGACGAGCAACAGGGTGCACAATAATCTGATCATAAAGTAGCATACTTTTAAATGAGTTGGCTACTACTGCAGAAATAATGTCATTTAATAAAATATTTAAGTGCAGACTGAATGTAATGTCTTTGGACACTAAATTGCATGTTAATTGCAATTAAATGAAAATGCACTTAAGTAGTATTTTATATGTGATTTTATAATTACTGCTATTGTGTTTGAAATATGGTTAAAGTGCTGAATAAAATATACTTTATATTTATTTAGCTAAATATGTCATTTCTATACAGAAACATGTATATCATTATATTTAGACATATTACATTATGTTAAAAACTTAGTCCAATTTAGTACATTTAAAATATATTACCTTTAAATGTAATACTACAGTTAAAATTATAATCAAGGTGCCTACTTTACATGTGTATGTTAGTCAACACATCAAAATAACTTCTTTAAAAGATTATTAAAACATAAGTACATTAAAGTGAAATTTTTAATTTGACATTCTGACAAAGTACACTTGTGCAAAACAGTCATTAAAGTGTCTCTCTTTAAACACACTTAAGTGGCCTTTTATGCCATTAATATTATGGATTCCACACACACCGGATGTGAGCCGGATCTAGGCCGATACTGTGTTGCTGTCTGGGTAATATTATGTTTTCTGCAATTACAGTTTTTTAAAAACATACCATCAAGACTAAAGTACACTACAAGAGCACATTCATAAATTAAGAGCGCTTCTTTTAATAAACCCTTCCAGATAAATCCACAATTAAATGACATGCAACGAGATGTTTAGTTTCGTAAGAATTCGTATATCCCACATTATATCCCCTGTATTTTATTCTATTGTTAAAACAGCTGATTGAATTATGCAGATATATAAATCACAGCTGATTCCCATCTAGGAAACACACTCAGGTGTTGAGGTTCTTTCAATCGCATGACCATATGGTATACTGTAACCGGACAGTCTATAAAGCACTCTGAGATGGGTCTTTTTTTATTGAATTTCTGCAGCAAAAGACCTAAACTCAACAAAACAAAAATGTAGAGAGGCTTCAAAAGAAACTGCAGTGCAAAACACAATCTATGATCAATACAATAGACTGTCTGTTGTATAAGGGCAGACCTGACACATATACAATAATGCAGTTTCTGTAATTCCATCTAATGTTAGTATTTTATGACACTGTGCTATGATTGACTAAATCTTCCTGTTAGTGTTTTGAAAAATTATTTGATTTTGAGACATGTTTGCAGTGTTTTGGTAGACATAGTGTATTGTTGCTAGTGTATTATTGTATTTTGAAAATTAGTGTTGGAGTTTAGTTTACAATGTGTGATTTTGAGCATGAAATTAACTGTTTTGCCACTTGTGTGTTGTAGGTGTGTTGGTGCGTTAAGAGTTTAGGAAATTTGTTAAAAGTATTGAAAAAATTGTCATAGCGATTTTAAAAAACTGTAAAGCACTTGAGCTCCAATTCTATTTTCATGGAGTCTTAAGCATTTCTTGAGACGCACACCTGTAAATACACCTACAAATGCAGGCATCAGTATCCTTCGTTCTGAACTCCCACCCGCTTCACTCCTCACTCTCCCCCCTCAGCACCTCTGCCTGAGGAATGCATTATAGTATGCAGTTTAGCATGTGCTAATGCATAGTGTCCTATTATTTCCAGTGAGCATCCATGCATGCATTTTCATTTTATCCCTTTATAATAGCCAACAGGCTTTATTTTACGTCAAAACTGTGAAAAATCATCTGTTATTTGCTATAGTCAGAGATAGTCGAAAATTTGGATACGCCCAAGATGATGATGTCAATATATTTGGTCCCTTTTATGCATGCATATAGATGACCTTAAAGCACTTGAGCTCCAGTTCTGTTTTCAAGCATTTATTGAGATGCACACCTGTAAATACACCTACATTTTCACACATCGGTGTCCTTCGTTCTGGACTCCCACCCGCTTCACTCCTAACTCTCCCCCATCAGCACCTCTGCCTGATGAACGCCGGGCCGGCTATTGATCGGCATGCGTGATGGATGACGGCCTGGCGATGACTGATGGGCTGCTGGCGAAGGTGCCGATAAGGGTGGAGTCTCGGACGACAGCATAATGCGATCAGACCGTCCCTCAGAAGCGCTCGGCCCGCCTCAACCCCGGGCCGGAGGTGAAGACGTGTAGGAGGTGGAGGGAAAGATGATGGATGGCGGGGCAGGAGGGGAAGACTGCCTCACAGCTCCAAATTGATATCCAGGCAAATGTTTTTGTCTGCTGTGAAAAATGGTGCGGCAGAGACTCTGATCACTGTTCCTCCCTCCTTTCTTCCCTCCTTCCCTCCTCCCCCCGCCCCGCCGTCTTTTTCCTTTCATCTTCTTTCTTTCCTCGGCTGCTGAATCAACCGAAAACAATCCACTCATCCACGGTCGAGCCAAAGCCATTCCTTTCTTCATCGCGTGTCGAGGCGGAATTTGCCATCAATCGGAAGCAGAATTGGGGGCAAAAGCAATAGCCGCTGTGAAACACCAGGGGTGATTTCAACAATCTCACTGCTCGCGGCGAGCGAAACCGAGCCGAGGAACTCGGTTTGCCCTCTTTTGTGAATCTATACCTGATCTCATGCACAATCAGCGAACAAACAAACAGTTATTGCAAAGAACCTTAAAAGTCACTCAATCTACACTGGAAGCAAGTAACCCACTGCAAAAAAAGCTTTTCTTACTTCAGTCCAAATATCTAGAAATTCTTAAATCAAGACGCATTTACTAGAGGAGTAAAATTCCATACGATATTATGTCTTGTTTTCTGGGGAAATAAATCAAAATTAAGTGAGTTTTTATTTAAAACAAGCAAAATGATCTGCCAGTGGGGTAAGAAAAAATCATCTTAATTAAAACTGAAAGAAGAACATTTTTCTTGTGAGTGTGTGTGTGCGTGTGAGTGTGTGAGTGTATGTATGTGTGAGTGTGTATGTGAGTGTGTGTATGTGTGAGTGTGCGTGTGTGAGTGTGTGTGTGTGTGTGTGAGTGTGTGTGTGTGTGTGTGTGTGTGTGTGTGTGTGTGTGTGTGTGTGAGTGTGTGTGTGTGTGTGTGTGTGTGTGTGTGAGTGGCACTTATCCAGCACCTCAAGTGACAGACATCATGGATTTTAAAGATCATCTTGGCTCTTGTTCTCTGACACTAAGATTAGACTAGACCAGAAACACACAGATGACAAACACCAGATAGACACACAGGGAAGAACACTGACATTACGAACATCAAACCTTTTTATTCAGCTACAAAAAGTGTCACATTCGCAAACTCATTAGTAGTTCAGATATGTGAAATATAATGCTGAATCCTGCAGTAATGAACTAAATGACGCGATCAAGGACTTTCACGCTCTCCTTCTAATTTACAGTTCAAGTGCAAATCCTGTGTCGTTCTGGATGCGTGCGGATTTATGGAGTGTGTGCAGTGTGTTTGGAAGGCCGTGACTGCGATAATTATTGTGATGATTTGCTACAGTGGCCCACAGGGGGCGATTAGATTAATAAATCTCGCTTATATGATTAATCAAGACTTTCAGAGAGGGAAACATGTTTTTGCAGCTTCATGCAAAAAGTATCAGTTCCATAATAATAATAAT